>NW_012026807.1:1934412-1938015 GCF_000956235.1 Wasmannia auropunctata
AAATTATTGCAAAAGTAATACAAATTAAAGACATGTATATTTTAATGAAAATATATTACCTGCCAAGCTAAAGCTAAGTGTTTCCCAAACTCGTAACCCTTTTCCTCTATTTCTTTGTTATGACCAGCTATTTTTAATGTACATTGGCAACTTTTCCCGAGCAACGATCCAGCGCCATAAATGTTTAAAAGCGTCCATTCCTTTAGTGCATAGTCCGTGCGCTCCTCAGATGGTATTGACGGTATAGGAAAATTTTGATTGTCTCTACGTGCTACAAATTCTGCTTGACATAAATCTCTTATTGCTTCCGATATTAATAACGTAATCTAAAAATATTATTTTTAAATTACAATTACTCTCTTTAATTTAAAAAATAATATTTTATATTTTCTTGTAATAAATTACAATGACAAACAGCTAAAAAAAGTAGCAAGTATATGTACTAACAGCCTGATTTTTTAGAGCTGCCAATTCAGTAAAACAAATTTTAAGTAAATAATCTCCACATAACAATGCTAATTTATTGCCGAGAGTTATATTGTCCAATTCTGTAGATTCCAGAGACTTTGCATCTACGTTTATGTTTACTAATCCTCTGTGTATTAAATTGCTAGTGCGGATCATTTCTATAACTTTTGCCAGTACTTTTTGACTGAAACATATGTGTATTAGGATCTGTCTTTTCTTCGTAGAAAAATATATTTTTTGTACTTTATCAGCAGTATTTAAATTTTTATGTACATACCTGTGTAATACGCCCACAACTTCATCCACATCTGTCGGTTTTGCATTCAAGTGGCCAGCAGCTTTGGAGATTAACAGCAAGACGAGACCAAATGTTTGAGTGTTATGTTGAATGTTATTATGACAAATAACCGTCCTATTGTAAAAAAAAGCACAAATAAAATTTTTATTTTTTAGAAAAGCATTATATTATGATAATTTACTTAGTTGTCTTTAATACAGGATGATTTGAGCCAACCAGCTTTTTTAAATGCAACGCAACATTAGCAAACTCGTCGCTTGACTGCCAATTTAAATTTAAGAAGGACGGGTTTCCGACGATCTTCTCTGCTTCGGACATAATTTTATTCCAATCCGTCTTTTGACTCACTGCCTTTTTGTTTTCAGATTTATTAATATTACTAAAATGGAATCTGTCTAGTGTAGAAATATATAATACTCTCTGAGCTTGAAAAATCTTATGTGACTTCCACAGAAACGTAGACATAGAACTGCTTCCTCTCCAAATCCTGAGCACGACTGTATTCCCAGACATCGTCTAATTTACTATTGAAACTGCTATAAATAATAAAAAATTTTAAAATTGGAGAAAAATATTATATCAATCAGAATTATATTTGTTAGAAAGATTCAGGATTATCAGGATAAACTTATGCATCCAGTAAGAAATGATTGGTTAAAAGAGATGACGAATTAATGTCTAAAATGCTTATTGATGTAGAGTAAATTGATTAATGAAACATTTTTGTGTTATTTGAATTAAACAATTATATTAAACATTTATTTAGACGTCTTGTTTATTTAGATAATTTTATCTAAATGCTTAAATTAATTTTTACACAGAACTAAACAAAACTGTATTGTCAAAATATGTTTCATTTTTCATACAGCATAACAGCAAATGTCCAAAAGTGGATCATAAGACATTTTTAAGACATGTTATGGTATGATATATGTCTGAAGACATCATATTATATATATATGTTTAAATAATGTTCTTTTTTTAGGCTATTCACGCTCACAGTGCTCTTGAAATCATTCTTATTATTTATCAATAATAATATTAAAGAAAGACAAATCATCTCTTGGTATAAAATTTGCTCGGAATTTGGCTACAATTTGTAGCAATTATACTCACCATCGCTGTGAGCGTGATTTGTCTTTCTTTAAATTAATATTCAAACTGTAGGATTCACTGCGTCCGATATCCGATGTATGTCCAATATCCAATAGAAGAATTATATGTTTTTTGGAAATAAAAATATTATTAGATTTAGGCACCCTAAAAAGAGAAGGGTTTTTCAATGGATATCAAATTGTTGTATATTAATCGGATATCAGATGCGATATCCTACAATGCGAATTCTACATTAGACATCTTAATTAATATCTCACTCTTGGATATGCATGTCTGGGTTTTTTTTTACGTAAAATACAATTTTGGGGTCTTTCATATAGTATTTAATTATTATTTTATTAGAACACATGAAAGAAGTTTTATAGTTTTACTCTTTTGATTCTGTCCTGTACAGTGTTTTACTTACAAGAAATATAATTTTGTCCATCTGGCTATGATGCCGCATACTGTTCACGAGTAAACGATAATGAAGACTTTAATAGACGTCTCTAATAGTCGTCTCTCTTATCTGGGTTGTGCTTATTTTAAGATTGTAGATAGCGAATAGGATAGGTGGAGATGGTGCGAAAAGGAAGATGGGAAAGCAATATCGGAATTCGGTGATGAGCGCCAATTGGGCCTGAGCTTCTACGATATGTACCGTTTTGATTTATGAAGACGGATAAATTAATTGTTACGTGTATTGCAATATTAGTAATACAATTCTTTTCAACAGAATGTCTTTGATTGCACAAAAGTAGTTATAATTCTTGCACAAACTTAACTCATGATTAGATCAGGAAATACATTCTCTTTGATATCATGTTTGATATCATCGCAATTCTTCTTTTTTTTTACACTTAAAAATAATATTATCACAAAAAGAGGCAGCATATCATTTGCACAAGATACTGCCAATTTATAGACACTCTTTCTCTCGTATGTGCTTCGAAAAGGCTGCATTCTCATTGGCTATCGTATGAAAACAAACATCGTAATTGTAAAGTTGAAGTTGAGTTAACTACGATGAGATTAAGACAGCTAACGAGCGTTACGATTCGTAAGAAGAAGATAACAATATATACATAACGATGTATACATATATTGACCTTTAAATTAACTCTTCATCAATATCGCTTACCAGCGAGCAGTATGCAGTATATACCTTATGGCCAGATATACGAGGCGAAATTCCATTTCTTGTAAGTAAAAAATTGTGCAAAATAGAATGAAAAATGCAGCGCATTGTAAAATTTCTTCCATGACAACATTATTTAAATATATGATGTCTTTCAGTCATCATACCATAACGGCTAAGTAGCAATCGAATGTGATTGATTTTTACAATGTTAAAATGCTATGTTAAAATGTTACTTAGCCGCTTAATGAGCGCTTGTACTACCGGTCTAGTGAGCACCATCTAATGTCACATAATTATGTTAATGGAAGTATTTCTCAGATGAAGCAAAAAGTTATAGACAATATTTATACATTGTTATATAATAATTATTATAATAATTTAATTTAATAGTAATATAGTTATATATGTTGAATAATAATAGCAAAACTTATAAATGTAACATCAAATATAAAGCACATAAATTTTTCTTAAATTGAAATAGGTATTATAATAAACTAACATTTATAAAAAATAATTTAAAAATATCAGTATTTTTATATATAGTACATTATAAAATACAAAAATTTAATATGTTATATATATATGTGTGTGTGTGTGTGTG
>NW_012026807.1:1938035-2009554 GCF_000956235.1 Wasmannia auropunctata
TTTACTGAGCAATAAAATAAAGAACAAAAAGTACATTCTTTGTCAAAAGTCTCCTATAGCAACAATAATATTGGATAATGCTTTTCTAGCATCGCTTTCCTTAAATACGCTTAAGATTTCCATTGCCTTTTGCGAGTGTTCTTTCACGAGCTCTTTAGTTAATCCAATGCCTGGACCAGCTGACACAATTTCAAGTACCTATATACATAAATTATTCAAATAATCATTTTTTTCAATAAATATGCGACAAGGGACAGCTATTAATTTTCGATCATGCACCAATTTTATCAAATATTAATTTTTTTTAAAACCTTCAAATAGTCGACGTTCTCAACAGATTCCAATCCTTTATCGAGTTCTATTAAAATTGATGGATCATGTTCAACATGAAACATAATTGGAGCAGCGCACAAATTATGCAAAATGTCCTTATCTTTATTAATGCATAAACCCAAGTCTAAGGAAGCCTGTAAAAATATGTTATTGCACAAGATATATTATCAGCATGTTACAAAATTATTGCAAAAGTAATACAAATTAAAGACATGTATATTTTAATGAAAATATATTACCTGCCAAGCTAAAGCTAAGTGTTTCCCAAACTCGTAACCCTTTTCCTCTATTTCTTTGTTATGACCAGCTATTTTTAATGTACATTGGCAACTTTTCCCGAGCAACGATCCAGCGCCATAAGTATTTAAAAGCGTCCATTCCTTTGATGCATAGTCTGTGCGATCCTCAGGTGGTATTGACGGTATAGGAAAATTTTGATTGTCCCTGCGTGCTACAAATTCTGCTTGACATAAATCTCTTACTGCCTCCGATATTAATAACGTAAGCTGAAAAATATCATTTTTTAATTATAAGTTTCTTAAATTTAAAAAATAATGTTCTTTTTTTCCTTGGTAATAACTTACAATTACAAACAGTATGTATACTCACATCCTGATTTTTGAGAGCTGCCATTTCAGTACAACTGTTGCTAAGCAAATAATCGCCACACAGCAATGCCATTTTATTGCCGAAAGTTATATTATTCAATTCCGTAGAGTCTAGAGATCCTGTATCTGTATTTAAGTTTACCAGTCCTCTATGTATCAAATTGCTAGTACGGATCATCTCCGTAATTTCCGCCAATGCTCTTTGACTAAATGTAGAAACACGTTTGTATATTTAGTATAAATCTTTTTTCTTCTTACATATACATATTTTATGCGAGCATTAAAAATTTTTATAGTATACCTATGTAATACGCCTGCAGCTTTATCCTCCTCTATTGGTTTTGCATTTAAGTGGCCAGCAGCCTTGGAGATTAACAGCAAGATGAGACCAAATGCTTGAGTGTTACGTCCATTATAAATAATGGTCCTATTGTAAAAAAAAGCGCAAATGATATTTTTGTTCTTAGAACTGCATTATTATGATAATTTACTTGGCTGTCTTCAATACGGGATGATTTGAGCCAACCAGCTTCCTCAAGTGCAACGCAATATTAGCAATCTCGTCGCTCAATAGCCATCTTAAACTTAAGAAGGATGTCGGATATCCGACGATCTTCTCTGCCTCGGACATAGTTTTATTCCAGTCTGTCTTTTGACTCACTGCTACCTTGTTTTCAGCTTGATTAACAAAACTAAAGTGGAGTCTATTTTGTGCGGAAATACAGACTGCTCTCTGAGTCTGAAAAGCCTTATGCGACTTCCACAGAAACGTAGTCACTGAACTGCTTCCTCTCCAAATTCTGAACACAGCTGTGTTTGCAGACATCGTCGTGCTTATTTTTTAAACTGCTGCAGATGATATTCTAGAAAAATGTAATTAATCAATTGATTAGAAAGATTCAAAATTGGCATGCAAGTATAGGAATTTTAATTTTATTGCTTTCTGTCTTTAAAAAAAAAATAGTTAATAAAAATTATTTTTCAAGATTTTTACGAAGTTGTAAACAGAAAAAAGGCTCTTCAATAACAATATTTAAAAAACAAATACTAAACAGATAAAAATGTATAAATTTACCAAACATAATGTAGTTGTATATGTCTCGAGGATTAACAGAAGAGGTATGTGAATAATTAAAACTTTCTCTTCTGACCTAACTTTCCAAAATTTCTCATGCAATCGTGTTGCCCATATTTTTATAAAGAAATACATTATCTCATGTTGAAAACTTGTATTAAAAGCTCTTAAAAATCCTTGCTAACCGAAATAAAATTGATGTAAAATTAATATTAATTAATAAAGTTTCCTTAAACAAATTTCTTGTGTCAACATAAAATTACAATAGTCCGCAAAATTTTTTAAAACGCGACTTTCTTGTCTTTAGAACCAAATTCGAGAAGAGAACTCAATCAACTTGTTTAAAAAAAAAGAGAGATTAAATTGAATCGCTTGCAATATTTGTAAGAGATGCAAAAAAAAATAGGTCAAACAATCTATCCACGTGTATGTAAATAAAAGTGGCATAAATAGGAAATGAGATTACGAAACAAATTTTTTCGTGGCATTCATCAGGGCACTTACCGATCTAGCTCGATGAATTAAATTATATAAAGTAAATATCGTGTGCACTTTGACAATTGTTCAAATCGTATGCGCAAGCCTGAAATGTCACAACCACACTCCGTTAGACGGCACCTAAGAGCATCGACCACGGAGTTACTGAAGACGGCCAATCTTATTGGAGTATTATCCGGAGAAAGTCAAATATTTGGACGATCCATTTGCACACCGAGATACTGCAGTTAAATACCATCAGCTCTGGACAAATCACAAATTTTCATGCCAGTCAAAGGGCTCGGAGGGCCCGAAGGTAATTGCAGAGATATCGATGTTATCGAATTTTTACATAAATTTGCGATTTATTTGAATAATACATTATTAAAATCACGATTTTTTATTAAATAAATGCTTTATAAATAAGTATAAATATTTATAATACTATAATATCGTATATATTGCCACAAAATTGCGTTTAAACGTAAAATTGAAGTAATGTATATACAATTGAAAAGATGGTGATTTACAAATTAAATATATACCTTTGAACCATGTAAACTTCTAGGCACCACATCCCGCATATATCTGCCAAGTTTATTCGATTACACTGATTAGTGATTACAGCATCTGGTGTCTGCAGCGTGCGCGAGATGGACATCATGTTTACCACGTGTTTCACGGCCGACTCGCGGAGGTTATGGTTATCACCGATTACATGATCGCCGCGATGTATGTGTTGCACATAAATCGGCTAGTGGCACTTATTTAGGTATATTTTCACGAGAAATAAGAAGGATTCGTAGAAAAGAGGAAGAACGAGAGAAAAAAAAAAGATGTTGAGCTTACTGTGCGGCCGCCTGCCGCGCGTAATGCCGCGCGACACGAAGCGGTGGAGCATGACAGCAAGAAATACGTACAGTAGCGGAGTCACGACACGATTGATATTGTCCAATAGATACTACATTGCCGGGCGTAATTCCATATTTCCTCCTCTCGGCGTCAGGGTAATACATTCCAACAATTCTCTACTTACAGACGTTGCATTATGCATTATGCTCTTGCATTCAGTTACCTATTATATTATTACATAAGCATGTATACATATGTATTCTGTGCATATTTACTTTAAATGTTATATATATATAAACAAAATTAAAAAACTCAAGATTGTCACGTAACAGAAATAGAAAAAAACAGGGCTAATGAAAGTTATAGTGCCATAAGTGAAGCGCAGATAGTCTCTTATTCTCCCTTAATTGTTGTATTAAAAGATCTTCATTCAAATACTTGATCGAAACATCCATGGATTAACAAGTATTTGAATAAATAATCTGTGCTTCCTTATGTCAATGAATTAACAAGTACTTGAATTAACAATCTGCGCTTCACTTACCACACTATAACTCTCTTGTTTTTTTCTATTTTTCTATTCATATATATTAATAATTTTATATATTTTATAATCGTACATTTATTTTACCTTTTTTCTTATCTATTTTGTTCTATGTTTTGTTTAGTATTTTATTATATTACATTTATTTACATTTATTTTACATTTTATTAGCTGTAAGACATTCAACAATAAATACAGATGCTGAGTTATCTCGCACAATATTGCCCTTGATTTTACGTACAAAGAAATTTTACGTTTTTTGAAATGTACATATAAAATACGATAATTATAATTGATTTGAAGATTTACTACAAGTAACTTGTTTGCGATAAAAGTTTTTGTTACTGCTACAGATGTAATAATCTGCGTGTTTGCAAATGGGGCGAACGTCGAGAAAACGCCGTCGGAAGAAGAGGCTTAGTTTCGTAGAGTTGAATGAGATCACTGACGAGTCTCTGATAGATTTAAAATCCTGGCTTCTAAGTAAAAACTGCGTGTCGATTCGTTACTTGACGCCAGAACACTTTCCGCTCACAGGCAGAGGCTTGAAAACATTGAAGCGCGTCGAACGTGACGAAGTACTGATTCGACTGCCGCTTCGAACGCTGTTAACGACAGACGTCTTGTCGCGCAGTGATGTCAAAACTTTATTCCTGCGTACCACCGATAGTTTCACCCCCCAGTGTATGCTCGCAACGTTTCTCGTGTACGAGACGCACTTGGGGACGGAGTCAAAGTGGTATCTTTATCTGAAGACGCTGCCGCGATCTTTCACGAATCCGGATTTCTGTTCCAACAAAGAGAAAGCAGCGTTGCCCGGCTTCATCTCGCATCCTTTACGTCAAGCCCACAAATTGCAAGCAGATTTTTCTGTGCTAGTAAAACGCCTGGATGTCGATAGAAGCCGTTGTCCTCATTGCAGCGTGCGAATGCAAAAGATAATAACGTTTGCGAGGTACAAATGGGCGTACTACGTTGTCAATACACGGGCGGTATATATAGACGCTGAGGTATGCAAGGAGGATGTATTTAACGTGAAACAGCCAAATAATTTGGCTCTCGCGCCGTTCTTGGATTTATTTAATCACGACGTAAACGCCGCCGTTAAAGTGTCCGTCGTCACGGATGACTGTCGGAATCAATTTTATCAGATTGCCACTTTAACGCCGTTTGACGAAGGGACACAGGTGTTCATCAATTACGGGGCGCACGACAGTCTCAAGTTGTACGTCGAGTATGGGTTTTTCATTCCGCGTAATCCACTAGATGAAATCCAGTTTGACGCGTTCGACGTGCAGAGGTGCTTCGACGTTTCGAGAAATAAATTAGACTTTATTACATTCAACAGCTTCCACAAAAGTATGTCGTTCACTCGCGACGGTCTGAATTATAATGCGACAGTGGCATTATTTGTATTGAGTACGAAGTTGGAGAAGGACCGTTGGAAGTTGAAGATATACGGCGAAACGTTCGATACAGACGAACGGTGTATAATTAATAAGCTAGGAATAAGTATCTTAAACTTGAAGAGAACGGAGTACGCGTCTGCGTTGAGTAAAATGAAGAATGTAAAACCGAAGAGTCCAAGCTTTTCAATCGCGATTAATCTCGTAGAGGAATATATTAATATCTTAGATGCTGCGTTTAATTCTATGGAGAAAATAGGAAAAACTGTATTACATTAAATACCTTAATAATCTGTACAGTATAACATAAAAATCTTGAGGAAATTATTCTACAGATATGTACACAAGTAAATTTCATTAAATGTAAGATATCTTGTTTACGAACTTTTTTTTACGAAACATTGTGATGGTAGAGTAATAAATAGTGATCAAAGTATTTCTCTAATTTTCATTTTTTACTTATTCATTGTACGCTATGTATATTTAACAATTTTTTGGAAATTGCAAAATATTTCTTAAAACGTAAATTTCTTCATGCACGTAATAATTCATCTCGATTTATCGTATTTATATATTTTGTCATTTAAAACGAAGATGATGTAATCAGGTTCTCACTTGGTTTTACATCTCAATTATTCTTTGAAAATCTTAATTAAACGAAGTATATGCGAATTTGTTACATGTTTATAAACATGTATATCATGATTGTCATATACGTTGATTATGTATAAAAATTAAATTGTTATTACATATTAGTGTTGCAGCGGCAATGTAATCGATCGTGCTCAGAAGAAGAAGAGCGTGCCGCAATCTAAATCCGTCGTGCCGCCAGTGAAATTCGTATCGGTTGTTACGGGATTAACCGGAGCAAAGCCTGGCCAGCAGAAAAGAAACTGCTTCCATCCAGGCGTCTCTAGCTTAGGCAGAGATGGCATTGATTCGGACGATAAATCGGTCACCAGCACGGACATGTTAAAGGGCATGCTAAGATACATTTGGCCAGAAGTACGTAATGTCGTATTATTTAATTAAATATCGCGTTATATAATAGTGATCAAAGTATTTCTCTAATTTTCATTTTTTACTTATCCATTTGTACGCGATACATATTTAATAATTTTTTGAAAATGCTAAATATTTCTCGAAACGTAAATTACTTCATGCGCGTAATAATTCATCTCAATTTAAATAGGATAATCATTCATCTCAATTTATCGTATTTATATAATTTGTCATTTAAAACGAAGGTGATGTGATCAGATTCTCACTTGGTTTTTACATCTCAATTATTCTTTGAAGATCTTAATTAGTCGAAATTTATGCGAATACATTTGTTACATGTTTATAATGCAATGTTATTTATTATATTTTTGTAGGACGATCCAGAAATACGAAAAAGAGTGAAAATAGCGGTGGGTCTACTTGTGGGAGCTAAGGTCGTAAACGTTCTTGTACCATTTATTTTCAAGTATGCGATAGACATTTTAAATGCCCATACCGCAGCGATGTCTGGCACCGCTGCGATGAATTTAGCAACCGCACCTGCCGCAGTCGCGACCGTGGCAACGTCGCTGCTTGTCGGATGTAAGGTCACCTTATGCCTTATGTTTTGGAATACATATCTTAACAATTTTAGTAGGAGAATTCTTGTAACGTACATGGTTAAATAATTCCAGAGTAATCTTCTTTGTAGATGGAATAGCACGGGCTGGAGCGGCCGGTTTCAGCGAGCTTAGAAACGCGGTGTTCGCGAAGGTCGCGCAGCACTCTATTCGCAAGATAGCGAAAAACGTTTTCGTGCATCTGCACAATCTCGACATGGCTTTTCACTTGAGCAGACAGACCGGTGCTCTATCAAAAGTAATATTTGGTATTTAGTAAACGTTTCTTTATTGTTCTTTATTATTTCTCCTAGTCAATATAAAATATTAAAAAAATTACATTCAAAAACGTTTGTTGTATTTTTTTTTTTTTTCAGACAATCGACCGTGGCAGCCGCGGTATTAATTTCGTTTTGAACGCCATGGTATTTAACATTGTACCAACAGTATTCGAACTGGCGTTAGTTAGTGCGATATTGGGGATAAAATGCGGACCAGAATACTCGGCCGTGGCGTTGGGTTGCGTGGGCGTTTATACCATATTCACGTTAAGTGTCACACAGTGGCGCACCAAATTCCGAATACGTATGAATCAAGCAGAAAACGAAGCGGGTAATAAAGCAATAGATTCGCTTATCAATTACGAAACAGTAAAGGTCAGTAGAACAGAAATTTCGTTTAAGTTTCTTTTTAAAAAGAAATATTGTGTTTATTAACACAATACTTCTTACGAAATATTGTGATGATAGAGTAATAAATAGTGATCAAAGTAATTTTCATCTTTTACTTATCCATTGTACGCGATATATATTTAATAATTTTTTGGAAATACTAAATATTTCTCGAAACGTAAAATTTCTTCCTGCACGTAATAATTCATCTCAATTTAAATAGGATAATCATTCATCTCAATTTATCGTATTTATATATTTTGTCCTGTAAAACGAAGTTATGTGATCAGATTCTCACTTGGTTTTACATATCAATTATTCTTTGAAGATCTTAATTAGATTTTAAAAAATATGCGTGTCTTCTTTGCCTTCAGTATTTCAACAACGAGAAATTCGAAGCGGAAAGATACGATCAATCTTTGAAGAAATATGAAACGTCATCCCTCAAGACCAGCACGAGCTTAGCGATGTTGAACTTCGGGCAGAATGCCATTTTCAGCGGTGCGCTAAGTCTCATTATGGTACTGGCAGCAAAAAATATCATAAATGGTAATTACTCTATCGTAATTGCTACTTTATTATCAGAGTATAAAATATTTTTAAGAAAATTAACGTACGTATCTTTATTTCTTTTATATATAGGCACTATGACCGTCGGTGATTTAGTGATGGTGAATGCCTTGTTGTTTCAACTCTCAGTTCCTTTAGGTTTTTTGGGCTCTGTCTATCGAGAAGTGAGACAAGCTTTTATCGACATGCAAACCATGTTTACTCTCATGACAACGGACACTGCAATCAAAGTAAAATTATTTTGATATCTGTAAAATAATCTATAATAGCTGTCTTTATACCTTGCAAATAATTAAGGTATTCTTCGGGTTTTTGTTAACAGTCGAAAGAAAACGCACTGAGATTTTACGTGACGGCGGATTCGTCGGAAATTCAATTTAGAAATGTAAATTTTCAATACGTTGAAGGAAAGTCTATTTTTAATAATGTATCATTTACTATACCGAGTGGCAAGAAGATTGCTATTGTTGGAGGCTCCGGTTGTGGGTAAGGTATTAGGTATATACAAATTGTTTAACACATACAGATTACTGATCGTATATTCATCAATGTTCAATATAATTGCTGATAATACGATTGCCTCATGCAACTTTTATCTTCTTAGCAAAACTACAATTGTGAGACTGCTGTATAGATTTTTCGAACCACAGAGTGGTGATATTTACATCAATGGTCACAACATTCGAGACGTCGATTTAGAGGACCTCAGGCAATGCATCTCAATTGTGCCACAGGTAAATTCGATATGTTTCGTCCTTTTTTTTTTCGTCCTGAAAACTAATTATTTTACGCGCAAATACCACTTTTCGTAATACGTCAAAAACAAAATATTATAGGATACGGTACTCTTTCACGAGAGTATATATTACAATCTGCACTATGGTAATTTGAGAAAATCGCGCGACGAAGTTTACGAAGCTGCGAGAATGGCGAATCTACACGACTCGATACTGAAGTGGCCGCAAGGATACGACACACCCGTGGGGGAACGCGGTTTGAAATTGAGTGGCGGAGAAAAACAAAGAGTTGCAATCGCCCGAGCAGTCTTGAAAGACAGTCCTATACTGATTTTTGACGAAGCTACCTCCTCATTGGACTCCATCACAGAACATGCAAGTTTCAGAAATACTACATACAGCCATGTTATTTAAATGTCTTTACATCACTTTAATTGATAAAATAATTTTTGCTTTACAGAATATACTTGATGCCCTACATAAGGCGACGGAAAAACGAACTTCAATCGTGATCGCACATCGTTTAATGACCGTTATGGATGCCGATGATATACTTGTGCTAGATCAGGGTAATTTAATCGAAAGGGGAACACACGAGTCATTGTTATCTATACCAAATTCCTTGTACAGCAAATTGTGGGAAACTCAGTATTTAGGCGCGAAGAGATCACAAGAAGAACAAGAGAAGAATCAAACTATACAATTTAATTGAAGATAGTATAATCTAGATAGAGATACTATTTATTATACAACACTGAATGAAAGTCTTAGTCTTTTTAAATAATTTTGTCTCAAATGTTGTTTTGTAATTAAGACTTGACAGAGTGAGATATGCAAAAGTAGATTCGTAAATATAAATGAAATGTCAGTGCTGTACATACAAATACAAGTATTAAAGATGGGCAACGATATCTGTTACAAATGTCAGTGTACATATATTAATATTAAAAAATAATAAACAAATGTTACGCTCTTGTAATCTTATTACAAATAGCCTTCTTTGTTGTGTGCATACATTTTCATGAGTATTTCAGCCAACGTAATATTAATAAAGTAATCTGTATTTGCTGTGTTATTAATAACAGATTACTTTTGGAATAATTTGTACATACCTAAGTGCCAAATATTTTCATTTGTAACAAATCTCAAAACTTATGAAAAAAATTTAACTTATATCACTTAAAATATGTTTTAAATGATAGAAGTTACAGTTTTACATTAAGTGTAAATAATGCGATACTCTTTGTCTCTATTATTATTATTATATTAATAATTATATAATTTCTACTTCGATTGAAAAATGTTATTAACTAATACATTCTCGTATAATATTAACAAATATTAGCAATATTAATATATTCATAAAATCATTTGCGAAATATGCTTAAGCAGAAAAAAGAAGCCAGTGAAATATATATTCAATGAATTTAATTTTTTATTTATTGTAATCCAATTTGGATTACAGTAAATAAATAATTAAAAATTTTTTAATGTCAAAGATGCTTTGGCCTTAAAATTTATTTCATTGAGCATCGAAAAGAATTTTTGAAAAGCATTGATTACTAATGCTTACACAGATGTTGCCTTGACAACCATTTGAAACAGTTATGGTCGCCGACTAGCCTGCAATGAGCGTTTGACAGTTTTCTGACAATTTGACACTATTAAGATGGATTGTACGCAATTACGACGCGTGTTGTAACGTACGCTGTGTATAAATATAAAATGCAAACTGAAGCCTCTATCTTACCAGTAGTACAACTTAATGTGCACAGAACAGTCGCTAGGTAAACTATAACTTTGAGAGTATCAATGTAAATCGTGACGTAATATTAGACAAAGAGATAAAGATACGTTATAATCATTAAGGTATCTCAATGCATATACAATTATGCATTTTAGATTAATTAAAAACTCATTTTATCTGTCTAACAAATCATGTATATTAAATGTACATATGTGTGTAAATTGCAGAAAAGCAAATCCTTCAAAAGACGCAACGCTGGAATCCAAAAAGCTGTCTTCTTGCAGAAATGCGTTACTTCCGAACAAAAAATGCTTAAATCCCTTGCCCGGTTTGTACAAAGAGTTTATTAAAGTACATGCTTGTTTGTGATATTTTATTATATTGTATATACCTACTCATATAGGTGCTCCATATAGAGGCGGCATGAAACCGCAATCGCTGTCGGATGAACCAAAGTCTGGTAATAAAAGTATGCTTGGGCAAAGAGTAATGTCAGCGAAAATGCTTCGTTTTAAACAGATGCAAAATCAATTAGCCGACGCACATTATCATCTCAATGTAAGTAAACGTAGGATATGTTGACGTGTATACTTGACACCGAGATTCTACGTTTAATGCGAAACCAATTTTAATTTTCCTTTGCAGGAGTTAGCGAACGAAAACAGATTATTAAAGGCGTTGCAGAAAAGACAGGACTCTGCATTGAGGCGTTACGAAGGGACAAATGCCGAGTTACCGAGACTTATAAATTCGCACCACGAAGAATTGAGAGTACTACAGGCAAAATATAAGAAATTGAAAAAATTACACAAAGACACGTGCAACCTGCTGAAAGAAAAAGAAACTGAACTTTATTCTGCAAATGTGAGTCTCTCAATTTGTGTATAATTTTAAAATATATATATTCATATAGTAAAATACAAATCTTTTATTTTTACTGTACATTTGTATGATTTTTCGAAAATTTTTCTTTGCAGTCGCAAAATAAGCATCTATTGCAACTTAGTAAAGATCGAAATCTCGAAGAGAGAGAAAAATTACAGTTACAAGTATCTGACATGAATTATAAAATGCAGCAGCAGCAGGAAACTATACAGGTAAATTTCAATTTCAAAAATTACATTTACACACAGACAACAGAAGTAAAGTAGACCGGATTTTATTGTGATAATTGTGGATTTAGCTAAAGTATCTTCTTGCAGTTATTACACAGAAAACTCGCCCTTGAAACTAAGAGCTTGAAGCATCAATTGCACATCGAGATTTCTAAGCACAAAGAGACGCAGAAAAACTTACAAGAGACAATAGAGAAATTGAAAAGTTTAGAATGTTTATTAGACAATAGGGAAAGGAGATTGTATTATAATGGCCAATTGCCAATTTATAGCAAAGAGAAACTGGGTAGCCATTCTCTTACAAATCTCAGAGATGTCAGGTACAGAAATCGCATCTTTTTGTCTAACAATGTATAAAATAAATTCCTTATATACATGTTTTATATTTTAGCATCTCTCCAACTAAGGCATCTAACAGAAGTAAAAAGAGTGAAAATGGTACGCCAAAAGATAATTTGGTGAGTCATGCAATTTGTGTGTTTAAGCATAAGTAGGCATTAACAAAGATTCTATAAATTTAATGTGATTGCAGCCGTCGCTTGATATAATGGAATCCAATGATGATGAAAAGATAACTCAGCCAAACAATGTTAATTACAATTCGGTAGATCAGCTAAAGTCAGAAACAATGGCGAATTTGCAACAGATACGGAAATTTCGTTTGCAAAGATCGTCATACATGCGTAAAAATGCTCATTCTATGGATGACTTGAGATTAAGGTCAAAAGATTCTGAAACGAGAGCGCGTGACGACGAAGGGGTCACATCGATAGATTATAAATCGACATTGGAGAAGGACGAGTTAATTAACGGCCAGGGTGAAAGTGGCAAACTAAGAAAATTATTTAGCAGAATAAAAAGTCAAAATGCACAAAAACTGCAAAGAGAACTACGGACTGAATTCGATTATTCATCTGACGATGGAGAAAGTGGGGACTTTAGTGAATATTACATTCAGTCCTATGATACCCCACAGAAATCTAGAGAATTATATGCGAGGTATGCATGTAACAAGAATATTTTTTCTAAGAAATCGTGTGAACTCTGGTGAAAACAATTCTCATAATATATATTTCATAATATTTTTAAGAATTTGTCATCTGAATTTTTTGAATCTTTTTGAATTTATGAAAATTTATGAAATAATACCTCAAACTTCTTCAGATTTTATACATTTTCTTCCGATATATATAGAATAAGAAATCTTATAGAATATTTCAGAATTCATATACATGAAGAATTAAAAAGAAAACGTAAACTTTCTCAACACTTCTGAAAAATGTCTAATTTGTAAAAAAAGAAATTTTTTTTTAATTGTAAATTTATATAGAAATTCTGAAAAATTATATAAAGATTGTAAGAAAAATTTTCACCAGGGAAATATAATTTAAACTCTTTACGCAGCATATTTTATGTTACAATTTCTGTAACAATTCCTTAATTTTATATTACAGCTCCTGTTGTATCTATTACAGATTGATTAACAGCACAGACGATACCTCTGACACTTTGGACGATATACTGAAAAAGACAGATTACAGCGAAGACGAAGAGGAAGAAGAGAACTTAAACACACGTCTAATGGAAGACTTGACGTTTCAAAAGCGCAAGTACAAGAGTAAAGCGAAAGTATTACATCATAAGAACGGCGATTTTTACGATAGCGGTTCTGACGTTGATTCCGAAGGGAAGATAAATATGAATGGAGATTTATCTATTGAATATAAAAGTAATGACCTGCAAACCAGTCTGCCTAAGTACGCTAAAGAGCAGTTTGAGAAATCTTTTAATGGTGTCGCTCATTCAGAATACAATACTTTGAACGTCACGGAACAGTCTGTTGGGAGATCAAAGAATGCGCAGCTACAGAGGGTATCTGATAACACTCCGGATGGCGTGAACACAGAAAATACAGAGATTTCTCAGCAATCTTCAAATAAAATGTGGCTGGACAAACGACCACTTTTGGAAAGTAACGGAACAGACAATTTTTCCACAGACGTCAAAAAGGAAAATCATACAAAAGAGGAAGAGACGAGATATTTAGAGGACAATTCGAGATATGTTGATACGCCACATGGCAAGATTCATCATGATACATCGGACAACGCAACGTATGAAGAAATGAAAAATGTGTCGATTACGGAAAGGAAGAAAATCGAGAAGGGCTCGCAACAAGCCTGCGAAAAGGAATCTACGACAAACCGTTTCGATGGAGGCGATCGGCATGATTTGGAAAAAGAATATCTTGGGCACAGAGCAGAGGAAACGTCCAGTGTGATGCATTGCGGTGATAAAGAAATATTAGATAAAAATGATGCCAATATAGAAACACAAAATAAATTGAACGCTACACCAGACGTTGATGTATCGTCCTGCAGTAATGTTCACGCGTCTCAGACTGAGCAGAGTAAAGGCGCGAAGGACGAGGTGACAGAGGTAAAGCCAGTAGGTGACAAGAGGAAGGTAATTAAATACAATAAAGATAAGCTGCTGGCTACAATGAAGGCCATTGACAACAATGAAAATATCGAGTTTCTGAGCCAAGGATTCAGAAATCACAACGTGAACAGAATGCAGATAATGGAGAATCTACATCGCGGCTTGCCAGCGCACTCAAAGCCGAAGCGCGATATTATTAGAGATATATTCGAAGACAATCCTATAGAAAGTAAAGTCAGAGGCACTTGTAGTAAATCCCATTAAAAAGCAATCGCAATAAGGATCATAATAAATAGCACAAAACTCGCTTATTTCGTCTCGCCTCTCTTATATTATATTGAGCTTTATGTGCGAACTTTCGTCAAGAAATGAAATATTTAAAGAAGAAATATATATTATACGTTATATTTTTTTTCTTGGTATATTGGAGTTTTTATCGTTTTTTTTTCGAGGATGCCATTGAATATTAGATATAATTTTTTCTCCGGAATAAATAACAAAGGAGATTTTATTTTATTTCTAAGTCTCTAATTCTCTATAATTAAAATAAACCTAAGCATACGTTATTTTTTAAATAAAAGAAATTTAAATAAATATAAAAAATTATAAAAAACTGAATTAGTTTGTTATATTGTCTTGATTATCTTATACAGAAATAGTAAAGATTTAGTTATCTGAATATATTCCGGTTGTATTGTAGCTAGTTTAATTATTAATTTTCAATTGCATTTTTTAAATATATATGTATTTTCAAAATAAAGCAATCATACATGAATTTTCAAATTAAAAAAAGGAAGAGAAACGGAGGAACGAAGAAAAAGTAAACAGCAGCCAAAAAGAGCAAAATAATAATTTTTATTTATAACTTATTTAGTTTATACGTATTTTTACTTTCTTGTCTCTCATTCTCTTCGAAGTTCGAATATAACGCGTGTTTATTTTTTAAATGCGTTGAAGTCCAAATAAAACAACGTTATCAACAGAAAGCGGAAAGGCCAGGAAAGGCCTTTTGCATGTTACCTCAAAAGGCTCAAAATGCCTTCGTGCACTAACGTCCCCTGAAAAAGTGGATGTAAACCACATATAGCAACATTCACTTTCCTGCACCACGGGTATACAATTTGTGGTTTGTGTCATATGTTATACTTGTATTCAAATTTTTAATTAAAAAAATATATATAATTAATTTATGTAATATAAAGTTTTGCGAGAAATAGAAAGAAAAAGAAAGAAGAATGTGGCATATATATGATTAGCACGGACACGAACCACGTTCTAATGCTATAATTTGATCGACAATGTTATAAGATAAACGTGGTACGTAGTTTCTTTTTTGAAAACGTGGACGTGAGGCGTTAGTGTACGGAGAAGATCGCCGGTCCCACCCAAAAAGCCGGCATGGCCTCTCTCACGCTTCTCTCTGCTGACGCTATCAATTCCAAACTCCAGAGTAGTGCAGATACGAGATATACAGAGACTTGATATTTCCAACAATTTGCAACAAATATAAAAATAAATCATCAAAAATGCATGAAAATTTAAATGATCTTAGTCTCTTAGGCACTTGTAGTGTTATTTTACTTTGATTTATATTCAGAGCTTCATATTCCTCGAGTATAAACAGTTTATATACATCACAAACAGTTGTTACAGTGGCTCGACGTCAATACGATCGTTCGCCGTCAATTATCAGCATGTCACGAACAGGAACGAAACTCGACGCAAAGAAAGTGGCAAGTGTCACACTATTTTGTACGAAATGTTTGTGTAACATCAATTCGCCGTTAGTGATTTGCCTGATACTTTTATATCTGTTTCGAAAGTAAGATTAGCATCGAACGAAGGTTATGTATCCTTTGTAGGATATATTGCATTCTAGTTTCAAAGATGACAACTCAAGAAACATGATCTTCAAGTTTATTTCGAGTAATTATAGAGTTAATTATCGCCGTTAGTAATTTGCCTAATATTTTCATATTCGTTTCGAGCTAGAGTAAGATTAATATCGAACGGAGGTTATGTATCGTTTTGTAGGATGCATCACACTTTTGCTTCAAAAAGACACAACTCGAAAAATGTGATCTTCAAGTTTATTCGAGTAGTTATAGACTTAATTATCGAGCTAGAGTTAATTTTTCGAGTTCGCTTTTTTGGAAAAATATTTTAAAATTTCTTATTCTATAATTTCTGAAAAAAACTTCAAAATTTAAAAAATTTTTATTTTTTCAAATCCTCATAAGTTTAATAATTCAGGTCTTTATAAGCTTAATAATTTAATGATATTCTTAAAAATATTATGAGATGTTATCAGAATTTTTTGAGCCGTCTTTTGGAGCAAGAATGCGATGTCTTTTAGGCTTTAATACTTAGGCTTTTAGTATTTTATAGGATATATTTTAACATTGGTACTGTCAAAGTTAAAAAATTGATTTGTAATTTTTTTATCAAAGTTACTTAAATTTACATAGTACGTTTTCTGAGATTTTTTTTTTTTTATTTCTTTTTCGATGATTGTATATGTATGAATAAACCTGAACAGTGAAATAAATCATAGAAATAAATATACATTAATACATCGATAGTTCAATTAATAAAGCTAGACATATATCTCCTCTTAATCTTATTGTTATTGATTGACAATCCCGTAAGAATCGATGATAATTACAGATGCATCAGAGTTGCAACGAGATCTACATTATTAAATTTAGATATAATCAATAGATAATTACAATTTCAATGCACATACATTTGTACCTTATTCGTATAAAAGTTGAAGTTACAACCAACATTGTTCTTTTATTTGTATTTACAGAGCTCTGAATTGTTTACTCTGACCTATGGCGCGCTCGTGGCCCAGTTGCTCCAGGACTATGAAAACGCGGAGGACGTTAATAAGCAGCTGGAGAGAATGGGATACAACATCGGGATACGACTGATAGAGGATTTCCTGGCGCGGACCGGCTCCGGCCGGTGCTACGATTTCAGAGACACGGCAGAGAAGATTCAGAGCGCCTTCAAGATATTCCTCGGCATCACGCCGTCGATCACAAACTGGAGCCCAGCCGGCGACGAGTTCTCGCTGTGCTTCGAGACAAATCCCCTAACGGAATTTGTGGAATTGCCGGATAATTATACTAACCTCAAGTATTGTAACATACTACCCGGCGTGCTCAGGGGAGCCTGCGAAATGGTGCAAATGGAGGTCGCCTGCTGGTTCGTGCAGGATCAGCTCAAGAACGACAATGTGACCGAATTGCGTGTGAAATTTGTCAAAAGACTAGAGGATGCGATACCAGCGGGCGAAGATTAAACGTGTCCATTACCTAATTATAAATATGTGCAAACGATATATCTGCGTTATATCGTGTATGTCGTTCTAAGTATCTTATACCTTTCTTAAGTATCTTTTAAGTTTAAGATATATTAACAGTTATGTTCATTTCTTACTGTTGTAGATTAATTTTAATCTCGATTCAACTTGTTTTTTATTCTTTTCTAATCCTTAAAATTAGGAAAAGATAAAGAAGTTAAATCGAGATTAAAGTTGATCTACATGATTGATGAGAGGTGGGCATTAGGCGTGTATTTACGTTGCTTGCATTCCGCAAACTTTGAAAAAGTAATATAAGATGAATTTCATTTTTATGTTGATGTCACAACGATATAGTGAGGCAATACATACCAAGTTGTTTAAAATTGTTTCCTGAGTTATTTCCCATCCTATTAGGATAAAAAATAATGACTCATGTGACTATTAGATTTTATTTTACCTTTTCATGTAAAAATACCAAAAATTCTTTTCCCCCTTTTTTTAGAATTTTTAAATGATAGACAACAGTCTAATAAAAATTCTTCATATAATTTTTCAGAACTTATAATGTAAATTTCAGAATTTCTGAATTTATACGCTCAAAAACTTTATCAAATTTCTCAGATTTTTTTATATGAATTGGAATACTTTTTAGAAATACTGAGAAAACTATATCTTTTCTAAAATTTTTCATAAATTCTGAAATATTTTAAAATTTCTTACTTTATAGTTTATAATTTTTAAAGATAACGTAAAAAATTTTAAAATGTTAATTTTTTTAGATCTTTTATAAATTTAATATGATATTCTTAAAAATATTATAAAATTGAGAATTTTTTTCATCAGAAAGATAATAATTTCCTCACAGTGTTGAGTGTGATAGAGCTAGTCGCGATCAGCTGTCCAGTATTGGTTAGGTTATGTACCTAGTTGAACTATCAAAATACAAGAAAATTTCCAGGATTAGATTTGTATATTTACTGCGATGTTTATGTTTCTTTTTTCTTTATTTCAATTTTATGTGAAGCATGATTTCGAGAAGCATACGTTGTGATCATAATATACGTCATTACAGTAACTGTTATTAAAATAACGATAATTATAGCTGAGCCATTAATACTGCATGCACTTTGGTAAGCATCTGTTATCTTTTTATAGCCTTTATACAATGTAATATTATGAGTTTTATTTTTATCTGACATTTTATAAGACATTCTCATCAATCAATTACAACGAAATCGATAATAATAATAATCCCTCAGATATTCGCTGCCTTTGTATCATGGAAGTGAGATGCAGGCATTGCTGCAAATCTCTTTTTAAGGGTGATTCTATCTTGTTTAATGCGCACCACGAGGTAAAGCAAGGGGCAACGGATGTAGGATGCCAGGCAGATGAATCAGATTGCTCGTACATGATTCCAGAGAATGTACCAGATATATTTATGGATGCCATCGATCAAGTATTATTTCCTTTTTTATGAAGACTTAAAACTCACTATCATATATTTGTATATTTATGAAATACGTATATTATGAAATCTAAATAATTATTTTTAAAGGGATCTTGGACCAAGGGAAAATTACATTGTCCGTACTGCAAGAGTCGCTTAGGATCTTTCAACTTTGTGAATGAATTTAAGTGTTGCTGTGACAAATATGTGAAGCCGCCCATAAGGATGGTTAACTCTAAAGTAGACATATTATATGAAAGTTTAAGATAATAAGTAAAAACGGAACTGTATTTCAGTACACATATTGTCTGTTTTGCGAATTAATGAATGAATATTCATTTACTTCTAGCTTTCTAACCAAAGAAGGAACTTGGTTTACATGTTTTCTAATCCACACACTCATGTACATCTCTTCCTACTTTTCGACCTTTGTAAAATCCAATCATTTACCTATCTATGTCATTATGCTTACATAGCCTTTTGTTTCTGAACATTTTTAAACTTTTTCTTTATCTCCCTTCGCACTTAATTCATTTTCCATCTGTTTTATATAGGTACCTCTATAAATAGTACTCATGAAATTGTGGAAAATATTTTTCTGTAGAAATCATGTTTCTTGTATGTAAATCATGTAATGACTTAGCTATTTCGAATAATATATAAATTTGTTATCACATTTATTCGTGATTGATAATATAATTTACTAGCCAAACTTTTTTTATCTTAATTTTTACTTAGATCTTTTTTTTTATTTATTCATATTTACATTATTTAGTTACATCTTACTCAACTTATGTATATCTTGTACCTATATATAGTGGCGAGGATGCGTCTGAGATCTTAATTTATGTAACATTTTTATATATTTTTATAGTAAAATGGTATTGCATGATATTAATTACAGACAACATTGTCAACTAGTGCTGCTATTTACTGTATGTACAGTGTAAAATACAGGATTTTTCTTTCGATTATGTACAAAACTTGGACATATTACATAGATTTGATGTACAATGTATATCAATGTGTAGCTATACTTAGGTGGAAGTTTTCATATTATAAATTAAATTACTAGTTTCTAATTTCAATTATCGCTTTGCGACATTAAATTTGTGATATTATTTATAACATTACTTTAAAGTGAATTCTCTTTAATTTCTCTGAATTTTTGTAACTTTTTGTATTATGATATATTTTGAGGAATTCGCTGACTTTTGTGATGATTACACCGTGCGACAGCATTTTTTATACATGAAAAAATCGTATGTTCGTAAAGACAAAATCTAGCATTTAGAGGTGCGTTTCAAAGATATCAAATGTTTGCGTTTTTTATGCATGTTTGAAATTTCTTTGTGAATATTAATGAAAAAAATGTAATAATTATTTAAATGAGACTGAAAAAAGGGAAAAATTTTCAACTAAGAAATTTTTTCACCATTTTGCTTTCCAATTCAGCAATTTGCAATTTGCAATTTGCTTTCAATCGCTGTAATTTCGTTTTCAAATTTAACTAATTTTACATAAAAATACATGATTTCCAGACAATCGCACAATTTTATCTTGTACCACGGCCGAAATGACTTATTCTAAACTTCAAATGTATATACATTTAAAAAATTTCAAATAAACTGATCTCGCGGAACGGTGTGCACCTCTATGCTAGATTTTGTCTTTATTTTCACAGATCTATTGATTATTTTAGTATGAAAAAAAATTTTGTTACACGGTGGTATAACTCATTCAAAATTAAGTAAATGTTACCTAAAATGTGCTCTAATAATATTAAACTTCAATGAATTTAGTCACAGAAAGCTTAGTCCAGCTAAGAATTATTATTAAAGGAATTAATCGCTTAATGTTTTAATAATATCAGGTGCCTTCTGCCCGTTCCTTTAATTTACACATGATAACTTTCTAGGATTCTTATAAACAATGATAATATTTATATATATTTAATATTAGAAAAATATCGTATATATGATATATTCTTTTATGATTTGTGAAAAAAATGTTTATAATAGGGTTTTCTAAGAGAGAAAATAAAATATATTTTTGCTATAACAAATGTAACAATTAGTTTAAGAAGTCACATTTTAGACAAGTAAATTCTATATTTTGTTTATATTTATAGTTTTGCACTATTTCAGATAACTCTTTTTTTCTTAAAACTGTTTTTGGTTTTTTATCAAATTTTTAAATGGTTTATCACAGTTTAAATTAAAAAAAAAAATAAAGTATTCGAAAAAAATATACATCAATTATGTGACTTAACCAAGTAAAAACAGAATATGAATAGGACCTTTACATAACGCAGTTTTATATTCAAGGCACATATGGTCCACTAAGCAACGTTATGTAAAACGGTTCAGCACTACGTATAAAAGTTAGTTGATCCATTCTTCATGATATCATTACGATGAAAAGAAGGTCATAAGACCGGGATACGATTAGTTAGTGCGATCGTTATACAAGAATATTGCTTTACATCGGGATACGGTCTTTCAACGTTAAAAAGAGAACGCGCTGCATAGTTCGATTTAATTAAATTATATGTAATTTTTGGATCAACCAACGTCAGAAACGCGTGAAAAGCAATCTCCTATTGGCATTGATATACAGTACATCCTTTCCTATAAGCTTTTTTTTTTTAATAACAGTCGACACATAGGGATATTACAGCCCAATGAAACTTAGACGCTACAACTGGAACATCTCGTCTTGCTGCTGCTCGAGTCTTTGTAAGGAAGTCTTTACTCTTCTTCCCTGCGTCATAACTACAGCAGTTGGAAAGTTATGCATATCACTAGAGGACACTGGTCTGACGGTGTCAGAGGAGGACGTCGAGTAGGTATTCGATGTGGTGGGAAATGAGTTTCGCAGTTTAGCAGACCCACGCCGTCGTTGTACGTAAGCGTCATTACCGTCAGTGCAGAATCTGTAAAAATTATTTATAAAAATACTGTTTAGAATTCAATGTTTTTTTCTTGATAATAACGCATCGCTTTTTGGGCTTGAGTTTATAAGAAATTTTTATTTTCCTGAAACTTGTCTTGAAAACTTGTCTTTCACACATGCTATTATTAGTTGCTTTCCATTTACATCAAAACTCAGATAATTCTCATTTGTGACATCATAACTTGGTTGAATGCACATTTATTTTCTGACAAGTGAAATTTAACTGAATTTTTATCTACAATCTGCACAAGCTCATGACCAGCTTTATTGAGTCTTGTTAACTCACGTTAAAAGTGAGGTATAAACCTACTGCTTTTATGCTAGATAATTTTTCACCAGAGTAAGCAAGTAATGACGTCATTATCTGAATATAAAATACTCACATAACTTTAGACTCAGTATCATTGTGTGAAAATGGAAAGCAACTATTAAATCATTTGTACTTTTCGTACAAAAGCATGTGCTCAAAAAAATATGTAAACTTCATCGAATGCATATAAGGCATAGAAAATAACTTACTCACTGTTCCCTTGAGCGCGTTTGACGTCTCTCTTAGCATTTGCTATTGAGGTATCCATCTTAGCTAAGAAATCATTAACTGAACTTTCGTCACCGATGGACGACGATACCGAAGAAGGACTAGATATCTGTGAAATACGACATATTTATTCATGATATGTTTGTAAGGCTATAATATCTATTAAGGTAAAGTGATGAATAAAATATTGAATTGCCGATGATCCCTTCCAACAAATATAAGGGCAACGGCCAAGGACGAGCAAATTAGGAAGGAAGAATGATAAAATATTAATTGAATGATAAATAATTTATCCTCTAATAATATCAAAAAGAAAAATATACGTTTCGACTGCACTTAGTTTCCATAAGCATGGTATAAAGTTAATAAAAAATTAGCAAATGTATACACACATAGTAAAGTCAAATTAAACAGGTTGCACGACAGTCAAGAATAAACAGAAAATTTTTTGCAAAAAACTAAACAAAATAACAAAGAATTGAGGTTAAGAAAAAGTAAAAAATACAAGAACGAAAAGAGACCGCATGTCCAAAGCTAGACAACATGACGTAGTAGTTCTTTCAAATTCTACTCACATTTGGAGGGACATCGTGCTCCTCAGAAGTTACCGATTCATCGTTACACGTAGAGGCGGGACTGTCCGCGCTAACAGGAATAAGCAAATGTTCCCGTAAAAATAAACTATCCGACGCCCACAATCTATTGATCCTTCTTATTTGTTCTGTCTGCAAAAGAAACGTCAATTTTACATTAAGCGCACAATACTCTTTTGCCTCGAGTCAAAGCGTTGCTCGAAAAACGTCACGTAGACGAGAGAGACGCGTGAACGGGGCCGTACCGTGACTCCATATTTAAGCGCTATTCCCTGGAGGGTGTCCGTAGGGCAGACCGTGTGCTTCACCAAGCTCTCGGTCCGCGTCATGTGCTTGGCCGTGCTCCCGTACTTCTTCAGGGCCCTCCCCGTGTCCCGAATACACCGGCGCTCCTCCATCTCTCTGGCGCCGTTCCGCTCCATCGTTTAGGCCACCGGGAGTCACTCAGGAGGGATCGGGCCGCACCATAACTCGCCGACGTACGTCTCTCGGGTTGCGCGTCTCCGGGCGATCCACTCGCACGGGTCTCACATAACCTGTCTGAGGATTTTACGGATTAGACGGGGACCTCCCGGCGGACGAGGCGGATTTCCGAGAGGCCTCGTCGAGAGACTCGCTTCGTCTCGCCGATCTCGTCTTCTCCCCCTCCCACCTCTATCTCCCCCGGCTTTTATCGCACGCAAACGGAGGAGCGGACAAGACGAGACCGCGGCGACGAGGATTTAACACCACTTACGAGGCGCGTGGAACAACAACAAATCGCTCGTGCAGCTGTGCGCCCAGCTCTCATGCCTGACGCGGCATGCACGCGGGTACGGGAAACTTGGTCATTTCTCTCTCGGGATCATCGATGGTTCCTCTACACTCCTCAAGGTTGATCTCGCGGATCGGATCACGGGGAATCACGGGATCGATCGCGCTACGGCTGATCGCGCGTTCAGCTGATTAGCACGATCGCGCCTATGGGAGAGCGCGCTTTCTTGTTTCTCTCTCTCTCTCTCTCTCTCTCTGTCTCTCAGGCGACAATAATCGCGATGCGTTTCTCTTCGCTGCATTCGCCGCTGGGAGATGACATTATCATTTAAACGAGATGGGAGAATGAAATGTCCCGAGGAGAAGGATGCGAGAACAATTCTGCAACACATTTACTCCGCGCCTCGTCTGTCAAAGAGCCGCTCGTAGGTGGGATTATCTTTTTTCCCCTCGTATTAAAGCCGGACGCGCCCCGTTTTCGAGATCACGTGCGATTGCATAAAGAAAAAATGAGGTGATCATATGACCGCGCGCGAAACTTTTCTCGCTCGAGACGCGCGATCGATCGCTCAGCTTTTCTCGCCGTGACGCGACCCCGTTTTGTTTACCGCGGCAGATGGAAAAGGGGAAAAATGGGTTTACTCGCCTGCGAGCGCGGGGGGAAGGAGGGGGACCTCCAGGGCGAGCTCAGACTTTGGATTGGAGTGTAAAATAAGAAAATAATGGAATGAGATTTTAATAAAAAAATGTTCATTATAATACGTTACACAGTTATCTATTTTTAAATACAATATATTACAGAGAGAGAAACACACAATTATAATTTATTGTTATTAATATTATGTCTATTCAGCTTACGATTATTATTATTATTATTATCATTACTATGTGCTAGCCTCGATGAATATATAAGGCAGCAGGAAAAGAAATTATGTGTAATGGGAGACTAATTAATGCATATATATATAATTTTTATTCATTTAGGGCAACTGTATAGTTGATTATTACGATTGTATTAATCCCCAGTAGCTGTGCAACAGTAACGGCGATATTGGTAATAAATAGTTAACGTAAGGATAAATATTATACGCTACCGCGGCAGTGTACTTCCTGGATTCTGTGGGCAAGGGGCTGGTTCCTCTAATTATCAGGACTATATCGGCTAATATTCTACATGATACCCCTCCCCGCTATTTCCAAATAGTTATCGGCTACTCAATGATGATCGAACATCAACAAGCAGCGCGTTTACATTATTTAAAATTATTATTTTTTTTTCCCCCATAAACTGTCACAGACAAGTTACTGATAATTTTTCATTTCCTTTATGAATAACTACACGAGCGATTTGATTTCTTTATAAATCTCGATATCTCGAAAATGGTAGAACGATCAGAGTTACAACGGAAATATATCGGAAGTGTATGTGTGTGTGTGTGTATATATATGTTTATGTGTATGTTGGTATGTATGGTGGACACATAAAGTTATATAAGGCTATCTAAAATGAATACGAGTACAAAAACTGCTCGATTTGATGTAGTAGTAGAAATCATTTTGATGTAGCGAGTGTATCTTGGATTTTACACAATTCACACAAACACTTTGGCGAGAGCGTCGGCGCCGGCGCTCGCTATAAACGGTCGTGACGGGTGGAACGCTACGTCCAGAATGCTTTCGTCGAATTTCTTCCGATGCGCTGTTATCTCCTGAACACAAGTCTTGTTGTCCATATTCCACAATCTTATACTGCAATCGTGACCTGCGAGCGAAGTAAATTCGTTAGAAACGAGAAGTAACATTGAAATGTATATTTTTTTTATTTTTAATCGACGCGCGCACGAGATTTTTTCGTGCCACGGAGTTATCGCGGTGAGATTAATCGCCGACTTGGTTTTCTCTTTCCGTACTTACTTCCTGAAAGTAAATATAAACCATGAGGATCTACAGCGAGACTAGTAACTGCGTCCAAGTGCGCTACCATTGCGTGAGCAAGAGTAGCCGACCGGTGATCGTAAAATCGAATATGCCGATCCTCGTGTGCGGCCACGACGAGCGGTAACGTCGGATGTGCTACTACGCGATTCACCCCTTTCGTCTCGTTCGCCTCGAGTCGCGCTACGATCGCGCCGGTTTCAGTGTCAAATACCACGCAAGCTCCTTCATAAGCTACGACCAGCTTGTGCGGCTCGTCCCTGACAAAATCAACCGAAGTCGGTATGCCGTCTATAAAAGAAAAAAAGAAAAGAAATCATTACGACACATAATCACCTGGAAATATACGACACAGAGAGGAAAACTTACAGTTGATCAATATTTGCTAGATAAAGCTGTGCAAATTTGAGATTCCCGTATTAATTTAACAATTTGCTACTTGCTAATTAAGATCTAATGCATTGTTTTCGAGCTTAAGAAACATTAGATGACGTTTGCATACCTGGTTCTGAAACATACGTATTGAGAAGAGGTTGTGTGGCCTGCGGGGCCCACAATTTTACAGTACCATCCGCGCTGAACGACAGCATGGTACGTAGATACATGCTCAAGCCCCAAACAGCGTTCGTGTGTCCTCTTAACGTATGACTAAGGACACTTGGTTCATACGAGTCGTACGGATCGATGTTAGCTGACGGTAGCGTCCAGCAATGGATGTTGCCGTCTAAACCACCGCTGTAACATCGATTGCCCATACTGCACATAGCCAGACACAACACAGGTCCAGTGTGTGATCTGAATGTGTAAAGTGGTTCTACATCTAACGAGGCTGACCTGCAAGATAAGAAAAGACGTATTAACATATATAAGTGCAATAATAAACATAACATAGATATGCATCTTTAAAATAAAAATGATAACGTTGCAACTGATATTCTCATAACGAAACATGGGAAAAATTTACGAACTTTTTCGCTGGTACAGTCTTATGAAGATTCCACAACTTCAGCGTATGATCATCGCTCGCAGTGATGAGGACTGGATCTGTGGGATGGAAGACGAGTGCCCTGACAGCGTCAAAATGCGATCGTAACGTATATTTCGCGTTCCATGTTTTCCTGAAAGTTTCTTTTGTGGTGGAAACCATCTGTGGGGTGAAACGATGACATTACGATTGTGAACGAATCATACCGAATCATCACTTTGTTTTACGATATAGGAAAAATTCTGGAAAACTTACATCATACGATATTTCCGCATCATTGTTAACACATAATTGTTCTAATTCTCCTAATTCCAGTGTAGAATCACCTTCTTTATTTGGGCGTCTTGGGTCTGGTTGCAATCCTCTATGTAATGCTGCATCTACAGGGGAGATATCGATCAACATATTGCAAAATGTAACGAAATAATCATATATGTAAGTGGATTTATATTGTGTGCAATATAAAAACATCGTACGCGTAAATTAATATGGGGATATCACTTACTCCATTCTGAAGAATTCATTTCCAGATGAATAGAACCAGGCGGTGATTCTTCGATTTCTGTGAGAAGATTTAATTCGTTTAACACTTCTTCTGCCTCTGCATCTGTATCAACATCCTCCGCTAGAAGAGGAATAGATGCCTGCAAGACAAAAACGAAAGTCATATCGATGAAGCACACATCTCACAAAGAAATTTATCACTGTGAAGTGAAATAGTATAGAATAAAAATAATGGTAGAAATTTACCTTATTTGGTTTGGTATCTGTATTTGCATCGTAAATTTCATCTTCTACGTCTCCTTCCTCCTCTTCCATATCCATATCCGTGTGACGCAAAAATTCGAAATTTGCTATAACAGCCGCCTCGGTGTCCAATATCATTGCCTCTGCTATAGAAGATGGCTGCTGCTAGAAGAGAGACCATTATATTTTTCATGTAGATTATATAAAAAAGTATTTCATCGCTTTTTAATCTTTCATCATAATTTATTATAAATTTAATTAAAAATTTTTATTTAGATATACAAAATTCGAGACAATTAGCACTAACGCAATTCAAATTTTTTTAAATTTCAAGTTTCAAAAAATATTTTTATTCGGTCCAACCTTTTTGGGGGGATGTTGCTGCTTTCCTCGACGTACGAGACTCTCATTATTATAGTCCTGCTTATCCTGTGCTACTCCTTCGTTTCCGTTTAACGCTGGAGTATTCATTTCGTCTGTGTCTGTGTTATTGTTTAAGCCAAGCAGTGATCGCACTCTGTTTGACCGTACATCTATTATTGTATCAGTATATCCAATCTCTTGCAAATACCTGAAAAAAAAACATTCTACTGTGATATCTTTATAAATTACATATTAATGTTCCTCTCAATGTCTCTCTTTATCTCTGTACAAAGTTGTAAATTAAATAAATAAAAAAAAAATGCAAAAACTTTAGCAGCTTAAAAATTCTAAAGTATCTCTGAAATTAAAACAGATGTTTTTACATACTGCCTCAGAAGTTGACGACCTTGTCTCCAACTAACATTACTGACAGATGTAAATGAAGCTTCTCCATCCCCTCCTCCTCCACCACCGCCGCCACCGCCACTACCACTTTCAGAGATATTGCACGTGGTACCTTCTTCATAAAGAGGTGGTTTGATATCCCCTTGCATTACTAAGTCGGTACCATATTTTAGTTTATGATACCTCGCTCTATAGAAATTACAAGAAATGAGCATTGTAAAGTCATCGTAAAGTGTAGACATGAAATAGTCAGTCTAATGACAGTCCAGTATCATAATATACATGTCTGTATCTCTCATTTGTATAAAGAAACTCTAATAACATATTCTAATCAAGTTCACTTAATTTGATATTGTGAATTTAATAATCATAATTTGAAAGCATATATATAATATATATGTTTTTTAAGTAAAAGAGTATAATTATTTTTATTTCATATTAATACAATATATACACATATACCAATATTATTTATTAAAAAAATATAAATATTATGTATAACATTTAAATGTTAAGGCTAGCAAAAATATTTCTTAAATTCCTCTCAAATGTTATTCATATGTAATACTTATATATGAACACACAATTTTATAAAAAAATTTCCAGGAAGTCAAACATGTTTTCTTTCATATATATTATATTTTTATACCAAAACATCATTGAACAACAGGACATCAAATTTTTTTTATAAAATCAGCGTTTTTTTATTAAATTTGACGTCATTCCTACTTGAATAAAGGAACACTCTTGAAAACAAAGAACGCCATTCATATACAAATGATGTGTACGTGATACAGTTGTCAATGTATTAAATAACGTCACTGTAATTAATGCTACTAATTCATTTACCTTTCTTGCTTAAGTGCGTACTCTAACATTTTTATTCTCCTCACCAGGTCGTTCTTCAAATTTTCTTGTCCCTTCCTTTCACCCTGAAGAAAAGCTATCCTAGCCTGCGCAACGAAACATCAGGGAGAGTTAAATCAACGTGTCATTAATGACAGAGTGATTTTCGCAATTCCCTCGTATATTCTACGTGTAAACGTCAATAAGCTCGAAAAAAAAAAAAAAAAAAACACGCCTGCTGCGTTTTTGACAGAGTGACAAATCGAAAACAACATTGACGCGAGTAGCTGTATGTGCTTAAGCTACAAACGTGCTGATTATTAACACGTTCTATCGCATCGCTGGCGTATCCCGTCCGCGATTAACTCGGAGCACAACATTCGCTTCGTGCTTCCTTATGTGCCTCCCTCCGTCACATGACAGCTAAAGTGACAATAAGGCTGACGATTGTCGCGCGCACGTACGCGCCGCGGCCCGCGGGCTCCGCGTCGCCGTGCGTCCGGAGCGTGTACCTGAAATTCCGCCCTGTCCAGCTCCCACTGGGACCTCTCGAGCTCGAAGCGGGCCCACTCGTGCTGGATGAAGTGCAGGATGCCAGGCATCGAGTACTGCGGCCGCTGGTCCTTGGCGTCGCCGTTGCTGCCATTGTCGCTGCCGCCCTGATGCTTGTTATTGGCGAGGGACACGTTCGCGCCGCCGGCCAGCTGGCCGTTGTGATTCTGGGACGCGGGGCTGCAGCTATCCTCCATTGTGGCACCACAAAACTGGCTCGGCACCTTCATTTCATGACACGGCGGCCATTACAGCAACTTCCCTTCCTTCGCGGAGTACCCCGAGAGTGCTCTCCGGTCGGACAATGTATTTCGATCGGCGGCCCGTCGGGAAAGGAGACAATTATTACGCATGCGGACGTAAGTTTATACACGGCGGCCGTCGTGTGTGTTCCAGGATTTAACCGCGCGCGACGCAGCACAGCAGGAAAGGTTTCCACAGACCCCGCTCTACGTTGTCCGCGGGCGCTCCGCCGTGCAACACGTCCGCCGCGACGCTCGCTTCCGGAAAAGCGGAAGGGATCGCGGTCGGCACGGGGGACCGACTGTTTCCTCCCTACTGCTGCTGCTGCCGCTGCTGCTGCTGCTGCTGCTGCGTCGGCCTCGCTGCACGGCGACGGGTCAACGGGTGAAAGTTACCGCGCGACATGCCTCGCCGATGTCCAGCCGCGGGCATCTTGCCGACCGGTCGTCGCTGGAAATTCGCCCTTTTTATCGATGCATCGACGCACCGATGGACTCATATACTACCCCTATCGCCGTCGCGCGCTGCGATCCCTTTCGCCCAAGCGAATCACCCATTTGTTTTTCTAGTCCTTGCTGTACGCGTTAATGCCGCGACAACAACTCTCGTTGGTCCGTCCCGTCTCACGAGCCATTCTGCCATTCCGTTCAATCTATATTCATTTTCATTTTTCGCCGCGGACCAATAGCGTGATGTTGGCCGCGCACTTGGTCGTAAAACGCATAATCTCGATGATTATGTGCGCCAAGCCTAAGCCCGTTTCATCCGAGTTGCAGAACGCTTACTTCATTATTCGGTGAGAATAAAATTAGTTCGATTTACTGAAAAAGTTTCCTCGAAATTCGGGTTGATTTGAGTGAACTTTGAATAAATATAACTGGAATCAATTAATCTTATTTAAATTTTTAGATTTCGATCGAGAAATACACACATGAAAAGTATTGTGATAAATATAGAGAAAGTGCATGTTTAAAATTCGCGGTTAATTTGTTGCAATTAATAGAGCGCATGAGCAGATCAATATCATCTAACAGTACTTGTATATAGTCAACGCAAAAAGTTTATTATCTGTGATTTAATTTTCTTATTACAGGTATGTATTTCTCTCCTACTTAATAATTTAATAAATCTTATCGATCAGAATTATCGATCTCTGATTTTCATTTATTGTCATACAAATAAGTTTTAAATATATACATATATATATATATATCATACACACACACACACACACACATATATATTGTATAAATGCGCGCGCACATATATTATTATTATTTATACATACATTAAAAAAGTTATTAATTTAATAATTTTATTTGTAAAAATATACATTTAAAATACATATTCCATTCAATTGGTTAGAAAATAACAATTTTATTAAAATTGAAAATAGTATATAATTAACTTTAAGTTTAAGGAATTTCTTAATACTGTATTAATTAGGTAAAATTTATCCAATCAAATCTCAATTGTTCATCTTCTTTACTGTTTTATATTGTTATGAATAAGTAATGGAAATGGCAAAGGTCAGGTTCGCAATAAAGAAAGATCACTTCAGTTATGTCAAAATTAAAAATATATAACTATAAATGTCAATTCGTTTGATAGAATAGCTTGGAATTCTAGATTTCAATAATATATAGTAACTAATTTATATATTTATAAAATAATCACTGTATATTGATCGGAATCAGAGAGTATACTTAATTGTTTTTCACAAATAATTATACAACATGTAAAGCTTTCTTGATTTATTAGAGATTAAGTTAGATTTAAAGATTTATCAATGATGAGACGCATGCGTGTTACTTAAGAACAAATCACAAACTATGGTAACTCCCAAATTAAGAACTGTATAAAATTATACAATTTTGCATAATTTTATAATTTGTTCAAAAATAAACTATAGGAATATCTATACCGTAGATATAATGACAAAAATGATAATACATGAAATAAGTAGCGATTTGTATTATGAACATAAATAGAAAAACAAGATGGTTTCGAGTAACAGCTTCAAAGGTGATTCCCGTGTTTACGTGCTAAAGAATTGAAATATGTGCACACTGTTGTATCACTATCTCAAAACAACATGGTAGCAACATGATAAGCATCTCTATACTAATACTATAATTGCCAATATCGTCGTTTTTTGCAAGTATCGTATATACATAACATACAATAATACACTAAGAGTATTGTATGTAGAATACTCTTAGTGGCAATAACCAGGGTCGTGATACGCAGCGAACTATTTGCGTTACTTACCGAATTTGCGATAACGGCCACTTGTATCTCATGTATATGTAATATATTGGTGTAAAAGAAAGCAGAAAAGGGATATTCGCGTAAACGTGTAAGCTTTTCGACAAAAAAGCAGAAAAAAAGGAAAGACGCAGTCCTTGCAGTTAGGCTAAAATTGTTGGTCGGAGAATTTAGGTAACGCTGCGCATGCGCATGCGCACATAAGGTTGTGACATGCAAACACATGACGACGTGTAGGTCGATAACTTTTTGGATACGCGTGTATTCATTACGATGCCCTTGTACTTTGTTATTTCGTTTTTCAATAAGTTTCTTTCATTCGGATGTGTCATATATAAACCCTTAATTGATCGTAATTTCCTTGTATTTTCCATATTAGTGTAATACAATGTTGTAGGCAACTATATACTAACGCGGTAGTAGGGTGGGAGAACCAGCAACGTTGCCAGAATCGCTTGTTTAGTTTGCGATGTTGCAGCCTGATGGTCAAGTATCAGACGAGTGCAGTCGGTTTCTGGCGTATTTACCGTAAATATAACCTGTTTCCACGTGGCGAAAAGTTAATAATCCATTGCCCGGAGTCTTCTCACGCAATAATATAACGTAAGTCAATCAATTATTATTATCACGACAATGTAAGATGCTCGATGTAGGCTTAAATCCCCTGTATTTGCGATTCCGAGCAATTGTTGTGAGGTTTGAAACGTACGCGGACGAAACATCGAGATTTTTTCCATTCTAATTTTGTACTTAATATCGTCTTAATATCGTTTAGGTTTATTTTTTAAGACGTTTATATTGAGAGATTGTGCGTAATTTAAAACTTAAAACGAGACAATTAAATTCTTTAATTTGTTTTTTTATCTAGGTTTCTCAAAATAAATATAACAATTAAATCGTAGATTGAATAAGGCACATTGCTACAATTGGGACTTAAGGCCCAAATCTACGGCCCAAAAATACGGAAGCGTTTGCTGTTGCTATAGAGACATTTTGATATATAACAAGGGCACCATTTTAAGTAACCTCGTGAACGCCATTTTGTTGTTGTTTCTTTTCACATACACAATGAATAATTTCAATAATTTGAGGCTTATAGAAGTTTTTTATTGTGCAAGAAATATGTTTTAACGTTATATATCATCATACTGTACTGTAATATTGTAAATCAGTATAATATACAGATGCATAATATTATTACGAAATTCGACAAATAATGTCGCTATAATTTTCTTAAATCTTAAATATTATGTAGATATAAATAATATTGTATGTATTTCGATTATCTTCAATGAACTTTAATTATAAGTAATTATATTTGACATTCATCAATAACACTGCACTCTAATCGAAATATACTTTTGGTTGATTCAAATACATGTGATATTTATGCTTCAAAATATTTTTTTTAATTAGCCTGATCTATTTTTTTGTTGAAATTTTCCGATACATAGATTTTTTAGCTATATGATTGCAGTATTTTATATATATACAATAGATTATATAAATGTACATTATTTTGTGTTAATACCAGTGTTATATTTATGTTTAAATATTTTCAAACAGAAAATACTTTATATCTTTTGAGATTGTGTTTAGAATAAATTTATGATGTTCTACAAATTTTTTATACACATTAATAACAATAAATGTTTATGTTATATCTATCATCTACAAATATACATCTTTTCACGTTATTTATATCAGAGAATAATATTTTTGGTTATAATTAATTAGTGTAAGATTTTATCTTTGTACGTAGAAAAAGATTTTGCAATTAAAATCGGAAGATAATTTCATGTTTTTCAACATCATTGCATATAAGTATTTTGTTATCAAGATAAAAGTAATGACAGATGGCGCTGCTCGTTTAGTTGACTTTTCTAGAAATACTGGGCATAAAAACATATCTTAAAAATGTAATTAGTTACATGTAAAGTAGTTACATATTTATGATATTTTTATAACATTTTAAGATTTTTTTAAATTTTTAATAAATTGGATAATTTTATAATTTTTCATTATATCCACTTATTTCTTGTATATTTAGATTCCTTAGGTTATTTAAATTTGTCAAATGTAAATTACTACATTTGAAATTTGCTTTTATAAATTATATAAATATAAATTAATTAATTAAAAAATTAAAATTACTAAGAATTTAATAAATCTTAAAATTATGAAAATATAAAGAAATAAATACATTTATTTATATTTATATAATTTATAAAAACATATAATGTAAAGCATGTATCACATTTGAGAATCTAAATAACCTAAGAAATCTAAATAATAATATATAAGAAATTACGCCCACAATAGGTATAATAAGAAATTGAAATTATTAAATTTAGTAAAAATATAAAAAAATTTTAAATTTTATAAAAATATCAAAACTATAACTAATTACATTTTCAAGGTGTTTTTATGCGCAGTATTTCTAAATAAAAGATTAATTAAACAAACAGCATCATCTGTTATTTCTTTTAAATTTATTTGTTTATTTTGAAAAGCTAAGAAATATTGTACATTGGATTTTGAGGTATAATAAAAATATTGTTGAACGTTTTATTAAACATAACAATAACAATGGACTTTCTTTAGTATAGTAAAAAAGATGCACAGGCAAAAATTTTATAATTTAAACAATAAAATTTCATAAATCATAAATAACTATAAAATAATGCTTATAAGAGCGGACACGGATGTTTGTGTGTAATAATTTTTATTTTTACAATGTGCAACGACATACAAACTGCGCGCTGCTTTTTTATTGGTCTTAAAACAGTTCTTACATAAAGCTGGAATTCACTTATAAGTTTATAACGAATTAAATTGACGAGAATTTAATATCTTTTGATGCCAATATGCATCTATAAGAATCCCCTCTCCCCAAACTTGAAAAGAAATTTATTTTAAAAATTCGAAAAATATCACCTCAGCCGGGAATCGAACTCGGATCTCTCTACTTGCCGGGCAGGCGTTCTACCATTCAAAATTTTATAACTTGAAAAAAATTTTTATAACTTAAACAATTCAAAAGCATAGACTATAATATTTTTGTATTTCAAAATTCAATATACGATATATTTCTTAGATTTCTTTGCATTGTACACTGTTCGCAAATTCGCCCAAAAGCATTACAGCGAAAAAGTTTATACGGAATTATACGGAAAGAGAATTTTTTCGATTATCTGTCTTGAGTAGTTTTAAAATTATGAGGAATTTAGTTTAATCAGTCACGAAATGAGGTTATATTGAGTCTACTATAAATGTCGATATCGTGTTTTCATGTTAGTGATCACACGTAGGTTAGATGTTGCAAAGAAAATTTATTATACACAAATCCATAATTATAGTTTTTCAAAAAATAGTTAATGTTTGAAAATTTACTTTTTAGTTGCGAAAACATTTGTGATAAAAAAATCCTCCGTTTTTAAAACGTTTTTAAGATGTCTTTTAGATGCCTTTAAGGCGTCCTCATGTCCTGATTTTGGATTTTGTGTTGTTGAGTTGGTATCTACATTAAGAAAAGAATGTATTTAGTGCGAGCACTAAACTAAACTACTCGCATCCCGATAATAACTATTGGGTCATTTGGAGAGAGAGGGGAGGAAGGCGTACCAGGTAGAAGGAGGAACAACCGCGACTTCAGAATACTTATGAAGTAACAACTTCTAGGATGTATGGGAAGAAACTTTCTAAAATAAGACGAAATAGCTGTCTTTCTGTCAATTTTCTCTTTCGGCATGTCTATTGAATGATATTTACGAATGTAAACATGATTAAGGGAACGGGGATTCTGATCAATTTATACCAATGTAGATAACTTTAATCTTGATTTAATTTATTGTTTATCTTTTTCTAGTTCTATGAATTAGAAAAAGATAAAGAGTAAATTAAACCAAGATTATAGTTAATCTACACTGAATAACATTAATAGAAATGGGCCTTATGTCCATTTCTATTAATGTTTAATTTTAATTTAATTTCTTTTCGTAGAACTAGAATAGAAAAAAGGAATTTAAACCGAAATTGAAGTTAAAATCTACATTGATAGAAATGGGTGCTAGAAAGTAATTTTTAAGGCTAAATTTCACGAAAAGAAAGCTATTGAATAGGAATGTAATTTTGGGTACATATTTATTTATGTTTAAAATATATGTATATGAATTTTTGAAAGTTCAATGTTTTCAGTTATATACAGGATGTCTCATAATAGGTGTATCACCGTTCATAGGTAGGTTGAACGGACTAAACTGAATCGAAAAGTCCTCTACCATTTTGCAAAATTCGCAATCGTAAACGAGACATTAATTTTTGAAGATTGACGAATAAACGCGTATTCATCCGGCCCACCGCTGAATGCAAGTGCGTGACAAGATAAGTAGATTCAACTATTAAGTAGAACAAAAAAGTCCTCTACTATTTTGTAAAAATTCGCATTTATTAACGAGATATTAAGTTTATTTACCGATCTTCAAAAATTAATATCTTGTTAACGATTGCGAATTTTGCAAAATGGTAGAGGACTTTTCGATTCAGTTTAGTCCGTTCTACCTACCCATGAACGGTGATACACCTATTATGAGACACCCTGTATTGAATTTTTAATTCAATATTTTCAGTTATAAACTGCTATACACATTCTGTTTTTTAAAAAACAATAGCGCGCTTCGCGCGCGCTGTTTAATGTTTAAATTTATACAATTACATTTTATTATACTTTGTATTAACTCTTCGATGTGCATAATTGTCAAAATATGCGATGACAACCGCTCACGAAGTAAACGCAATAAAATAATTAATAATTATATAATAATGAGCAAATAAAAGAACCAATCATTATCGCGGAAATGTGAACAATAAACTTCGATAGATGCGAATATCTATTATATAATATATTCTAAACAAATCAGAAAAATTTTTAATCTGTAAATATCATATTGTCTTTAGACTAGAATCGAATATCTCAAAACTTACTTTTTTTATGAGGAAGAGAACAAAACTTTTTGAAAAATTAGAACTTTGATGCAATGCCGTTGTTTTGTTAAATCTTAATACAAATTTTGTATTCTACTATGGATGATATATTTTATATATATATATAAAATATAATATTTATATATATTAAATTGACATTCTGATATGGATGATAACATTTATAAATAATGATAACATTTATAAAAATTTTATTGGTTTCTTTTTTTTATATTGATAAAGGTTTTTCAATTATATATTCAATTACATATATTCATCATTAGTAGCGTTTTTTTTAAAATGGGTATGTAACGATTTATAACTTTGAAAATATTTAAGCTCAGAAACTCAAAAATTCACATATAGTAAAAACTAATAAATATATATTTAGAACTTTATTTTTCTATATTTAATTTCTTTAAAAGATGAAATCGTATAAAAAATCTTTTATGTATTATAATATTTCGGAGAAAAAAAGAGTGATTTTTTTTATTGAATTGTGTTAAATGTAAATTAGATCTTAATGAAATGAATTGGTTTTTATATATGATGTAGCTTACAATCTGGTGAACAAAAGAGTTATATGGACAAGCTCAATACTGGATAATTTTTAAGCTATGGTCTGTTAAAGGTATAATATTTGTGTCTACAACTACCTAAGCTTTGATCTAAAAAAAGAGTAATGAGTCTATATAATATGTTGTCACAACAACTGGCAGCAACATTGTTGAATCGCCGCTGATGTAAGGAGAAGTGATCTCCCTCTCTCAGTCAGAACCACCTCGTCGATAGTGTGAATACTTGTGGAGTTATCGTGTTTTTAGCAAATATATGTTTGGTGTCTTCGTCGCACGAAAATGGAAAAACAAAATCTGGAACAACATACGATAAAATTTTTTGTTAAACTGAACGATAGTGCTACCGAAATGTTTGATAAAATTAAACGGACGTTTGATAACGATTCATTATCACGTACTCAAAGTCTTTAAATTGTACACGATGTTCCAGATTTTGTTTCTTCATTTTTGTGACGAACACACCAAGCAGAAATTTACTAAAAAACGATGACTCAACGAGTATTCGCTACCGACGAGAAACCGTTACTGACTGAAAGAGGGAGGGATCACATCTCCTTCCAACGTCATTGGCGACTCGACAGTGTTGCCAGTTTTTGCGATAAAAATGGCTTTACAAAATGGTCTTATTACTTTTCTGCTAGACCTTATATGTTTTCGAAATCCTTCGAAATGTGTTTTATTCAATCCCATCATTTTTCAATGAACTTGAAAAAAAAAACTGCAGTATTGAAACGGAAATGATTAGATTGATGTTCCTACTCGACATCACACGCGCGCGCATGTATGTATTATATGTATGTATTTATGTGTGCGTGCGTGTATGTGCATGTGCGCGCGCAGATGACGTCGCAGTAGGAACATCAAATAATTATTTTCTGTATCAGTACTGTTCTCTTTTAACTTACAATTAGTTCAATGGTATTGATTGAGACACATATTTCAAGGAATTTTCAGAACATGTTAAAGTTTTGCTAATTGCACATCAACATGTTGATCAGATGATCGACACATGGTCCATGACATCTTTCGTTCATGAGATTATAAACAACACATGTTAAAATCAACTCGTTTCATCGAAATTTAATTTTCCATACAATTAATGCAGGATCTTGAAAATTGCTTTCTAAACCTGAGTCCTCCCTCCCCTTCTCTTAAGCAACAAGAGATAATTAATTTTTCAAGATCAAAAGTGCAGAATCTATATTACGGTCAAGTATTGGACCTAAGATCGAAGTGACCTGACTAAAATCAATTATCCTACGGTACGAAGTGGGCGAAGAGCTTTCCCCCACCATGAACTCTGCCATTGGTGCGTCGAGTAAAAGGGAAGGGTTCTATTCATCAACCGTTCAATAAAACGAATCCGTGACGAAAATTCCACGTATAAATGATTAAAAGACCTCACATGAAACGCTGGATGTCATCAACAAGTTGATTATAAATTGGGCCCAATATAAGTAAGGATCATCATGGAATTGTATATATATAACTGTATAATGACGCGAATAAGCTACCTGCAACAAGGTAATAAAATCGATAAAGACCAGCTCATTGTATGCACGTGTTACATTCGAACGCAAGTGAGAATTTACGAAAACACATGAAAGCTATAGGGAAACATTCGAATGGAACGTGTGTGAATGCAGCTGTTAAAAATGAACCATGTTTTTGGATTTGAGGCCACGTTAGTAAAAGAAAAAAGAAAAAAGATTTGGAAGTACAGAATTACTGTCTTCGCACCTGCTCTAGACAGACGCAAATGAAGCAACGAAATTTTTTGAAAAATAAGTGCCAGTCTATATATGCCGGTTAAAAATAAGATTCCCTTATTGCGCAGCGAATCGGGACGTCACTAGCGCAGTTTCTGCTCGCATTTTTCGACGCTTCGTGCACGCTCGGCAATCTCCGGGACGGAAACTCGGGGCCTAAGTGCAGTGTGCTCGGGTGCTCCACGCTCGATGCGCAGATCTGTCGATGACGCTCTGAGGCCAGTTCGCGCGGTTTCTTTAATTCGCAATTGAGGATACGGGAGCTATGCGGGGAGCGGCGATAACGACGTACGCGACGTTTCGCAAACCGTTCTGTTCTCCAAGTGCCGCCGTACGCTTCGTGGCGTCTCGTTTGTGCCGAACGAACGCCCGCTAATAAAGCGCACTCTTCGCAACCGCAGCTCCTCGGTGCGTCCTCCGCGGTCTTCGATACAACTTACGATGCAAAACAATTTGCTCCACTTAAGGGGCATAGTAACTCTTTTAAGGTGATGCACCTTAAAGTGATTTCACAGTAAATAAGTGCGTTTTCTCGCGTCCGTTCGAGGTTACACGACACATTTACTCGCCGCGATGGCCCTCATCCGCGAGTCCCACTCTCACTTTATTAAAAAAAAAAAATTCTGAATTAAACAAGATAACGTCGACGATCACGAAGGAAAAGCAAAAGTTCCCTCTCCACACGCAAAAGTATACTGTTAAGATTTTCAACGAGAGATGCTTGTTCTCGGGAGATGCCCGCCATCTTTCGCCTCGATAAGGTCAGGGCCCTCGGCCCCCTAGGCAGGGCCTGATCGGGCGTACCGTTCGATCTTCGCGACCTATTTGTGTACATGTCGGCATACGAGCGCGATGCCGCGATGGGTCCTCCCGTCTTATTGAGACGTTAAATTTATGCGTCGATCGGTTATGTTCAACAAAATAGTGACCTCGCGCACGATGGGCATCGATCCCGAGAATAAGGTGCGCGCGCGCGCGCACATGGTACAGTAAGCGTCAGAATGTTAAGATGCTCTTCGTTTAGCGGGTAACCTCTACGCACCTACGAGATCGCTAAATCAAGAGCGATACACAACAGCTATCGAAACATTAAACAGAAACAAGTTCCGTCTAGTCCCAAAAACGAGACGGATATCCACAAAAGGCGGAAAAAGAGAGGTCAGACGTATCATATGTATGGAAAAGGGAGAGGGGGGGTGAGGAAAGGGGAGGGAGAGAATATGCTAATTTTGACAAAGTAGTTTTTTTAAATTTCCTTTTTCTTTTAATTTCGAGCAAAGAAATTTCAACTTTGCGGGTGCAAAGTTTCCTGACAATAGAAACAGACACGTCTCTGACGTATTTTTCATCTGTTTTGTTCTAAAGATCGCAAAGATATTATTCAAAACTGCATCGGAATTGTATCTGTCCTATCCCTCCCTCCCCTCCTTTCTTTTATTTTCATTTTTCTTCAAAACATATCGTATTTGTCGTTATTATTTTCGGTTTCGGTATAGAAACAAATCGTTATTGTAGAGAGGTTACCCGAGACGAACAGTACCTCAGCTAATGACGCCGACTTTGCGATTGGCTACTTTTTTCGTTGACAATACCTTCACGAACAAAATTGATGACGCGGATTATTGTCAGTTATATACTGGCGCTGTCAATCGGAATATGGAATGGAATGTGCCTGTCTTGTATAATTTTTATTTCACGGGTATCTTAAATAATTTTGAAATATTTTCTATAGCAGTTTTGAAAATTGAATATGTTTATTGTAAATGGTTTATTGTACTTAAAAAATATTATAATTTGTGATAATTTAAAGATGTGCTATAGAGGATATATATTACATCAGAAATATTTTTTTTGCGGTATGAAATAATAAATTTGAAATCAAAATAAATACTGTGATGTAAACATCTTGTAATAAAGATTTACAAATGTATTCACTAGAATATCAATTTTTTTTTGTTAATTTAATAAATTACCTCTGAGTTAATATCTATTAAAGTGTCTTTAATATATATATATATATATATTTATAAATACACACTCACACTCAATAGTGATATATATAGTAGAGTATGTTAAATGAAATTGTATTATATTGTGCATACATCTCTTATGTAGTTTTTTATTTAATTATAGATTGAAAGATATTTAATAGTCACTAATGAGCAGTGACATTTTACTGTATTCAATTTTATAATGGAGAAGGCACAAACTGGAACAGTGCATAATTCAGAAACTAGTTCTGTAATCTCACGTGTTAATAAAACTGATATTGACGAACTGTCAAAAGAGAAAGAAGAAGAATTATTACTTGGTGCAGAAGAGGAAGGAGACGATGAAGATACACTGTCCGATGATAGTTTGCGTTTGAGATTATCTGACGATGAGGAGACTGAACAAGAGGATACTGCAACAAATGATGCAAAATTAAAATTGCCGAGTAGAACAGCTGGTATGTCACTATCTTGTGAGATTGACAACATAAAATTATTATTTAATATATTATTAAATTCTTTCTCTATCTTCTGATATATTTCATCCCACATTATATTTTAATAGAACTATCTTTAAAATAATTCGTAACTTAAAATATTTGTAAAATGTTAAATCTGTAAATATGAAATACAGATGTTACAGAAGAAGGAAAGGGAAAGAAACAGTAGTTATGTTTTGAAAAGAAATGATTAAGTAAAACGGAAACTTTTTTTATTTACTATAACTGTCGTTTCTTGCATATATGTAAATATTAGCGTTTTGTTTGCAGAACAACCAATTTTAGAAACAATTTTAGATACAGTTGTAGAGAAGACATTATGTTCTGATGTGCAGACTGTGGAAGAAGTTCCCAAGCCTAATAGTGAAGAACCAGCGCACAGCAAGGAACACAATACAGGTAATGTCTTTGTGAAGGGTAATGTCGTAAATAATTATCAAATCAGGTTTTCATCGCAACAAGAATATCCCTGCAAGTTTCTAAATTGGACTGGTGTAATCACTTTTTATGTTGCCCCTCATCTTCAAGAGATTGGAAACAAAAAGGGAGATCAATCATGTCATCAAACTTTGTTGCAGCAGTTAAGGTTCCGGAAAATTCGGCATTAGATGAATGTACATCCAAAAACGAACGAGTACAAGATAGTACACATAATTCAGAAAAAACTGGTACGACTGTTAGTGAATCTAATGAAAAGTGTATGTTAAAATCTAGCAAAGATTTAAAAATTACGGATGCAAGAAATTCATGTTCAAATGCAATATCTGAAAAACATACAACATTAGAAAATGATAATTTATCTATAATAAATAAAATAAATAATCGTATACAGACAAGTAATCTTCAAAATGCAGCAGTAATAATTTGCAGTGAAAAAAATCCAAAAGAGATATCCGGCGATAGTAAAGAAATAATTACGACCTGTGAGCTAAATAAATTAAACAATATAGAGAGTAATAGTTCTTTTGTACATACGTATAATGTTAAGATATGTAATGGTGAAAAATTGTCTACGTCTACAATTGTTTCTAATAATAGTGATGACAGTTTGATAGATAAAACAAAGAAATATAGTAAAAATGATGATCACTCTTTAAAACACACACATGCCGAACTTAATGATTCAGATTATGTAGATTTAATCAAATCCGACAATTCTAACGATTCATCATCTCATAAAGATACTATCGCACGTAAAAGTAAAAAAAAGAAATCAGAGCCTGTGGATAAAACAGAAAGTGATAATGTATCAAATACATCAAAAATCACAGAAAAGGTGACGAATACTTCGGCGATACAGAATCAAAATAAATCACCCAATGTCAAAAACAATGCAGAAGTAACGAGCAAAGACCGTGATGTTAATAATAAATCTGTAAATGACACTGCAATATTACGGACCTTTGTATTAACACTTAACGATCCAAATAATCCTAATAATGAGAACGGAACTAAAAACGTTGGGACTGTCGTTTCAAGAAGAAAACGAACTAAAACAATTGATAAAATACAAGATACTGAGGAAGATAAACAAGGTAGGAAATCTTTAACATCACAAAAGCAGCATGTGGCATTCCATCAAATTCTGTAAACATTAAGATTCTTTGAATAAAAAAAGAAAACATGTGACAAAAATCTGATAAAGATCTTAACACATAGTTCTATATAGTCAAATGCAGTATTATTTTATGGTTTCTAAATGGATTTATGAATGATTTATATGTATAACTTGGTTGTGGATGCAAAAACTTCAAGGAAATATCGCGGCATTGCTGCAATAGTGTTATATCTCGAAAAGTGACAATTTTGAGTTATTCATTGGAAAAGATGGATTTTGGCGTGTACTTTTGTTTGGTGATGAATAACTCAAAATTGTCAATTTTCGAGATATAACACTATTGCAGCAATATGTTATGCCGCGATATGTTGTCACACAAAATATTCTGATATTTATTGGTATTTAATAATATAAGAATAGAAAATATGTCTGAATACCAAGAATATATAAAAAAAGATTATTTTATTATTATAAATTTTAAAATTATTCTGTCAATATTGATTATACGAAAGTATATATTTAAAATAAATCATTTTTTTTTGTACATTGTCCTGTGAATGCTTTGTTATCATACATAAAAATCTTTTTATCATGGCATGTTCATAAATTTTAAGTTTTTTTGCATTTTATTCTTACAGAAGAAAAGGAGAGTGGACGACAAAAGCGGAAGACTGCTAGAAATGCGGAAGAAATAATAAGGAAAAAGTATCTTAATAGCGACAGCGATTCTAGCGCTAGTACAGAAGAATTTGTAACATATGTAAAGCAAAAATTGAATCAGGATGTATGTTCTTCATCACCACCACCTTTAAATCCGCTATTAAAACGTAATAGATCGGAAAGCGAGATTTTTAATGGTAATGTTAAGAAAACGAAGATGAATGTCAAGTCTGAGGAAAAGAAAGATGTCGCACAATTATCCTATGTCGAGAAATTTTTCCGTAGGGATATTAAAGAGCGATTACCAAAACTTACGCAGGAGGTACAAAAACATTCGTATTATAATAAAATATTTTTTTACGATTTATTATCGTACAGCTTAATTAATTACGAAAGCTAAGTCTTACTTATCGTATATTTACTATTATAATATATATATGCTTAAGGAACTAGAAGAGCTCCTTATTCAAAAGATCGCCGAAACGATCACGATGCGCAGCGAAATTGGACAGCTCAGAGAACAGGCTCGCATATCAGAAAGATATCAGGAAGTAACACGTGTAAAAATGCAGCAATTAATGAAGCAAATAAAGGACTTCGAGATGGTGCTGATTCGTAATGAGAAAGATCGCCGTGCGAATCCCGATAAAACTGTCCCGCCCATAAAGATAAATCGATCCGTAGGCTTGCAAGTCAGCTTCATAACGGTATTTATTTATCGCAAAGATGTATTTTAATATTACATTTTCGCGAATATTTCCTTGAAATTACGCTAACGGCGATTAAATGTTTCATTTGAATAGGAACATGGAATTCAAAACTTACGGCAAGCTATGAATAAGTCTACAGTAAACGCTACGAACAGCAGTATTTCTTCATCTACTGAGACGAATAACAATGCGTCAAGCCCGAAGCGCGGTGGAATAAAAATAAGATCGCCCCGGTCCGCGGTGACCATGTTTTCCCCTGTAGTCACGCAGAGCGTGGTCCAAACTGCGCCTCTTATTCCGAGTGTGACACCCGCGGCTTTAGTTGTTGCTAAACCCATGGAAACCCAACACACGTTAACGCTATCCAACCAACCTACGAACGTACAGCCAATCTTATCTGCTGTAAGCAACGTCAAACTTATTCCAACTAATAATATTTACCGCAAGTTCAAATCATATTACTTATTTTATAATATTTAATAATTAATTTAATTAACACAAATTTTGCAGCCGCAACAGCAGATTCAGTCGCAGCCGCAGCAGACCCTTGTCTTAAATGGCAAAATACAAAATCAAGTAAATCGTCCGATAGTTTCGAAGCTAAGAAGTAACGATCTTATTGATCTCACAGATGAGGAAGAGAAGAATAAATGTATGTTTATCTATTTTTTTATGTGTATGCGCATTTACATGCTCTAAAGCCATGATCTGTCTTCATCACGCGTGATGATAAATCATCTGTAATCATTGCGTTTTTCTATATTATATTTAACATGTCGAATCTTGTATTATAACAGCAAATGTGAAAGTTACGATTGCATCTACAATTGACCAGCAATTGAATACTACATCGAAACCTGTGCAGTCCTTCCAAAGGGTAATACAAGCAACAATACCGGCGAACGTAGCAATTTCGCAACCGACTAGTATAAAAGTGATAACAACTAATCAACAAGCAACACCAATCGTAAGCATTTCTTCTCTCATCTATTTTGTGTATATAATCGTGTAATATTAAGAAAATAACAAAAGATATGTGTGCATATATATTTACATGTTATATATATATTTATTTAGAATAATGGAAAGCCGCCTAGAGTGGCGTATGTGATGCAAAGTGCGAGCACAGGCTCGCAGAGACCAGTACTGATAACAAATCCTACTCAGCAAGTACAAGTTAGTAGCAAACTATTTTTCGTTTCTCCGCCAAAAAAACTTTTCTTTTTAAGAATGAGAAAGTTGTAATATTATTTCATATAAATACGGAATTCAAATTATTTTCTAGATACGGCCAGTGAGCGCATCTAACAGACCGCAATTTTCAACTGTTACTTATAAGACAGGTAATTGAATTACGTCAATAGAAGCAAATATAACCCTATTCTATAAATATACGGATATTATTAATTGCGTAGGCCATTGCTTTTAACGTTTTAATGCTAAAGTTTTAGAAGAGCTATAGTGAAACATGCTTACAGAAAATGTGATTGCTTGTGGTAATATTTTACATTGTGTTATTCACTTCATTGTCTTTTGTCAACAGGAACGATCGCGAATGGTGCTGTGCGCGTACTAACCACGCCAGTTTTGTCAAATGTTCAAATAAATAAGGTGAATATCAGAAGCACAATTTCTATACTAAAAAGAAAAATTTAAAAAATAAAAATCTGTAAAATAGAAATCTGTAAATAGAAATCTGTGATCAAGAGTAACGAATTTACTCATATTACATTTTTTTCGTTGAACGCAATTATGATTTTGAGTGCTGTTTTATTTTAGCATCCAGCACCACTGCCAGATATTCCAAATTACGCACCGACGCCTGGCTGGAAGCTTCCACCGCCTGCACCATCGTTGAAAATTTCAAAAGTGTCAAATGGTAAAACTATGTCTCTGTTTTTATACAAATAATTCAAATTCAACTTTTAACCTACGAAATTCTATAAGTTCCTCAACTATAATCCACCAGCCGGTGGAGTAAAAGGAAAGAAAAAAAAGTTCCCCAATCGGGGAATATAATCTCCAAAAATAACAAATTAGTTAATTCTCTTATTCCTTTATTTTTGCGTCCACAGGGATAGTGCTATCCTGGAACATGAGCCTGTCGGATAAATATGCGGATATTGCTAGTTATCAATTGTACGCGTACCAGGAAGTCGCTGGCGTAAATCCTAACACGTCATTGTGGAAGAAAGTAGGGGATGTGCGTGCACTGCCGCTTCCTATGGCGTGTACCTTGACTCAGGTAAATTGCAACATCAACGCTGTACCTCGTTAGAGGGTACGAGGCTTCTTGGTTGAAATTTGCAATACTTATGAAAACAATATCCTTGTTACAGTTTTCCGAGGGTAATAATTATTATTTTGCTGTCAGAGCAGTCGATACGCATTCTAGAAAAGGACAGTACAGTATACCTGGAAATATTTCTTTGTAAAGGAGCAACATCAAGTTTCGTGATTACTATTCCTTCCTTGTTTCTCCTTTATTTTTATATTCTTGCATTCGATGTGTAATTGTGATAAAAATAGTTTGTAGGTAATCTCGCAAACAGCGTGGTTTATATTACGGATTTGATTTGACGATTTAGCTGATATTCATTATTTCGGAAATTGAACCCAAATAGTAATTGTTTCCGTTGGTATTACACTCATAAATTCTTCCGATCGCATACATAAGTATAATTTATTGTATATAATTTTTGATTTCGCAATAGAACATTTTGTTTCTTTTTATTAATTTCTTTTAATAGATGAATCTTCACACATTCTTTTAGGGCAAAATATCGATTTTCACAACATAATTGTAATTTCTTAAAAGACATTTTTATGATAAATTCATGAAAGTATTTGAAGATTTTTGCTTTTTGATTTTTTATTGCTGATGAACATTTAACTGTCACAGTACGTAAGATAGAGAATTCTAAGCAAAAGAGAATTTTCATATAATTTAAACATACGTAATGTTATTCAAAGATCAATTTTTAAGGAAGTTATTCGAACCCAATTAAAGGTTCTAAAATAACAATGTACTTGCTTGATTGTTTACGCTGAGTGTCACTGAACGTTAAATGAAAGATAGCGATAGATAACGACAGACATAACAATCGTAGCACAAAGTGGGGAATGTTTTGTACATTAGTTACTTGATATAATTTCACTTCATCGGATGATCTATTATTCATAATGATCGTTAAAGAACTTAACTTCGAATAACTTGTAAATTATTAAATTATAAGTACGAAAAATTATTGTATATAAAAGTTACATAATTTCGAGAGAGCTCATTACATAGTGTTATTTTTTAATACATTTTTTTATAAGTGGAAAATTTTTAATAAAATTTAGTCAAATTCGTTCTTTTAAATAGAATTATGTAATTTTTTTTAATATGATTCCTCTAAATTATTCTGCATATAAATGCAGTATTAAGATAAAGATATTGAAAAGTTAATAGTTTACGAGGTTTTATATTTTATTCTTGCTTATTTTGATATAAAATGTATAATATCTCGCTAACTTCTAATTTTTTAATAAATCTTAATACTTTTATGCATAAAACATGATATGCATGAAATGAGTTAAATTAATTGATACATGGAAAAATACACACAAAAAAATATATATATGTATTATATTTAAATGTTTGTATATATGCAAATATGTACACACTATATATGTACATACACATGTATAGCGTGTATATGTACATACAGTAAACACACACGTATGTACATGTTATACATGTGTTTTTTGTTAAGATAACTTTTGATAAGATAATTTATTTATAATAAAGGAAAATATATTATGTACAACATCAGCTAATAATCAAAGTATTTTCTACTTTGTAAGAAAATTATCTTATCCGCTATTGTCGTTTTTCGTTCGGCGCTCAATTATAAACGGTCAAACGGCATGCTGCCTTTATTCAGAGGCTTTAGGAGCGCATTCAGATTCCCGCTCAAGAGTCATCCAGATATTATTTTATCCCTGTTCACCGAATATTGAACAAGAATAATATGAGCATTTGGATGGGAAACTGAACGCGCCTATTATTAATGATGTAGGATCGGAAAACTTCCATACGCCGTGCTTTCTTTTTGAATGGGCAAGCATTATCTAAATTTAATTATTTACATTCACTTTACCTTTAATTATTAACTTGGGTTTGGTATTTTCGACAGCTTGATATTTCTCAGTTTAGTTTCCAGACTGACATTTTCCAACATTTCAGCTGTATGCAATGTGATCGTTACTCCAGATATGATTTGCTCAATTTTTATACAATTAAATTTGAATGTATATTTATAATGCTACTCAGACAGCACAAACTAGAAAAATAATTCTTTTTTAAATTCTGAATTATAAAATGAATTATTATTTCATCCAATTTCTGGCCTAAAAACATTCTTAAAAATTCTAAAAAATTTCGCTTTTATACTACCAATTCTGAGCTCTTTTTCAGATACAAAATTTTTTTATAGTGTATAAAAATTTACGATTAAAATTGAAATAATTTGTAAATAGTATCCCAGGAAACACAACAAATATATAATTCTCAGAAATAAATCTCTAAATTAATTTTTACACAGAACTAAACGAAGTTGTACTTTTAAACTTTATTTACTTTTATCTTGAAATCCAAGTTTGAAGGCTCCATAAAACCCTTCAAAATTTTCATTGGGCGCGTTCAGCAGATAGATAAGTGAGCAGAAATCGCTCAGAGATTCTTTGTTATAATTGGTTTCTCCACTCAAATCCAGCAAAGAGCTAAATACAATTATATTAAAGAATCACCGAGTGCTCACTGATCTGCTTTGTTTGAACGCGCCCATTGGGTGCATTTCAACAGTGGATTCGTCAGCTGAATGTATCACTTGACTGTTGAGTCCGCTGAATGCACCCATAATTTCATCAAATTTAGTTACGACACGAAAAACCTCATAATATTGCGCCTTTTATTCTCTGATTTTTTTCTTACGAGAAATGGAACTTTGTCACGTCTATTTGTTGGCAATGCCGGGCACTGCATGCAGGTGAGTGAGTCTTTTTGAACCGAAAAAGGACTTCTTTTAGAGCAATTTCGATTTAACTTAAAATAGAAGTGTCATAGGAATATATTTCTATGGAATCTTTTTGTATTAAGTATTGGAAAGAAATTCTTTTTTAACTTTAGTAAATTTCAATTGTGCTGCCTGGGTAATGTATGTCGTAGGAAAGTCTCTTCTAATGAGCGATAAACGCATTATCTAAATCGCTCGTATGTAAATATCAATATGTATATATTTATATATATACATACATATCGCATGGCGTTATACATAGAATATAAGCGTATTTGCGATATTGGATGATTCAATCTAAATTAAACTTTATTTACTCGTCGTACGATAAGATAATTTAATCGTCTCTTTTGTATTTAATATACATATGATATAAACAATAAACTTTTCAACTAATTAAATTCTCTTTCACAATTCTTCTAACTTTATTTTCTACACTTGTCATATAATCGTCTTTACAATCTAAGCGGCATTGCTGCAATAGTGTCATATCTCGAAAATTGACAATTTTGAGTTATTCATCACCAGATAAAAGTACACGTCAAAATCCATCTTTTCCAATGAATAACTCAAAATTGTAATTTTTCGAGATATGACACTACTGCAGCTATGCCGCGATATATTTACGTTAAATACATTTTAATGTGTAGATTTTATAAGATATGAAAAAAAACGTACGATAATTTATGAATTAAATAGTATTATTTTCCAGCTTATTTCTCTCGTGTGATCATAAACGTGCTTTCAGTTAATTGCAGGGTTTTTTTTTTTAAAGACCAGTCCCCCGGATTTTTTTAGGTTTTATTGAATTTTACTGGGTTTTTTTCGGGTTTTGTGCGTTTTTACTTTTTATAATCAACTAATGATTAATAAAATTTGCTATTCAATTGACAATTCTATTATGAATTAATTTCTAATTTATTTAATTTAATTATTTAAAATAATAGATACCTATAAGAAGTATTCCATGCCAAATCGATTGGTCTTTGACCCTTGATGTATCTCTTATTTTGTTTATAATATTAAATTTTAATTTGGATTTTTGGTGGTTTTTTTTTTAAAGTGAGTCCAACCCAATAAAACTCACCAAAAATCCAAATTAAAATTGAATAACATAAATAAATATAATAGATAGATTTTACTGGATTAGATCCATCTTTTCAAACTCTAATTGAGAATTTGTATTGATTAATCGTTCTGGAAGAAAAGTAGTTCGGTCGAGACGGCATCACAGACATATATAATTGTTAACGCGGGATGCGTGTGTATTTCGTGAATATCACCATGTCATGAATTAATCACGATTAGTGACGAAACAAGGAAAATTTTCTAGCAAAGAATTTGATCGATATAATCGAGAAATCTGTAATAATCGTAAGATTAAATAATTTTCTCTCTTTCTCCGTTTTTCCTTTCTCCCTTTACGTATACTCTTCTGCCTTCGAAAGAGATTAATCAATAGCTGCCTGTATCTCTAAATTATGCAACATCAGCCTATCGATCTGTCCCCGTGCAGAACATTTCAGCAATGTTGCAGCAACATTGCGGCAATATTGTCGGACCGTTACGACACCGTTGGAATGTTCTGCACGGCCATAGGATACCGTTGCACATCACATTCCTCTCGTCGGATTGTTTTTAATTGCGCTCATGGAATTTCCTTCGATTCGAATTGATTATATATAGAAATAAAGAGATAGACATCTTTCCGTGAATTGGTTTCATTGGAAACGTGCACGGAAAGTCAATTACGAGAGTTTCGATCGTGCTAAATCGCGAAACAGCCGGAGCTAATGATTTAACTAGCGATATCAGTTCCTAATTATTTAATTTATCGGAAAGGATAGACGGCGTTGTTATGACGTGTTCCGGCGATATATACATTCATATTAATTATCATGCAAAACGAGTAATATTGCGCACAATTGCACACGCTTATATATCGGAGATTCATTCTGCAGTTGCTTTTTCTCATTGCACGTAACTTGACAATTAAGGGACTTTGATGAGAGCTCGCTATAAGTTCATAAAAAATATATCAGCGACAGCGTAAATCCAAAATTAAAACGTAAGTTTAATATGACAATTCAGGTCATCAAGAGTTTTGCCGAGCGCACGTTATTCAAGCTTGAGCGGGCTATATAGGCCCGCCAGGCACGGGCCGGGACCTGGGAAGGAGAAGGAGAGGAAGAGGAGGAGTAGGAGTGGAGTGCAGAAAGTGTAGCTGAATCAGACGGTGACGCGAATGTCGCGAAATCGACGGAGCATCGTCAGTCTCGAAACGCTTTCGCGGCTTCCCTCGCGGCCCGCCCGTCGCCGGCTCTCTCGCTCTCTCGCTCGTCGTGGCATGCCACCGCCGCCGAGGAGCGATCTTTCGTGCGCGCGGTACGGCGCGCCGATAAATGAGTCAGCCGCGGTTTGTATAATAACGTCGCGACGACGTCAAAACAGAAACGGTCCCGCTGATCGCGAGCTAGTGCTAGGGTAGCCACGCGACCGTGGTGCCATTCTCCGTCTATTCTCTCGGGCGAGAAGGGAAACGAATGAGGAAGCGGGGGCGGAAGTACTATCGCTGTTCGGATAATTTATGAACGCGCGCCGCGCCGTGCGCGCCCGCGCGCGCGCGCGCGGGCTTCTCCGTGTGTGCGCGCGTGTGTGTGGCTGTGCGTGTCCGTGCAGGCGTGCACACAGCACAGTAGTGTAACCACGGTGGCCTCTCTGTGTGACTGTACGCGACGGCGAAGGTGAAAATGTTGGCGAAGACCGCGGCGCGCTGACATAGGCGACACGAGACGACGACGGAGTGGGACGCGTCTCCCGTATATACCGTGGACATACAGTGAAAGCGATCACGACGACGGCGACGGAGACGGCGGCGTGCGGCGAATCATTAGCAACGATCGTTGGCGGTGGAGAGAGAAGCGCTGCATCGCGCGGACCACGACGCGGCACAGCGCGCGACCGCCGTCATCGTTGGAGGTGCCGCCGCGCGTCAGGTTCGGGCGCACATCGTTTTTGCCCAGGCAGCGCGTTTACTCCGGTTTACTCGCGCTCCTTCACTCCGAGGGTTACCTCGCACGCGCGCGCGCGCGCGCGCGCTCGCTCGCTCTCCTTCTCTCTTCGTCTCGAGGCCCGCCGAGGACGATCAGCTGTTGTGGGTGTTCCGTACGTCGTGGTGTCCATCGGACGGACATGTCCGTCCCCCGAGCTCGATATCGAGGCGCGGAATACTAAGTGTAACGTCAAACACGGTACAGGTGCGAAAAACCATTACGACACAAAACGAAGATGAGGTGGTTCCACGGTGCCGTTTCGGAAGCTTGACGCGCATCACGTAGGAGTATGTGCAGGAGGTGACGCTCGAACGGCGAGGATTATGACGAGCGGCGTGCGGGTCCATCAACGTCCGCGCAGCTACACCGGGGTAAACCGTGCGACTTCGCCATGCACGTATGATTATCCGGGTTCATGCGTTCCCTTACTGTCAGCGGCGAGCGAACGACGACGACGGGCGCGGAAGGGGGCACCCCGCCGGGCGGGGAGGGGCGAACGCAGGCCACCCCGTCGCCCGTAACTGGTAGCGACGTCCAGGGGATGCCTAGCCTACACTCGCTCGTCCTGCGACGGGCACCACTGATGGACATGGGTGTCGCGACCAGCTCGGTCACGTCCGTCAATCCGCCCGCTAAAATCGCGCCCAGCCAGAAGAAAATCGACAAGGCGAAGCTCAGCGGCATCAGGCTGCCCCTGATACGCAAGGAGGCCAGCGTGGTGAATCTCTCCCTGACGGAGAGGACCGTGCCGAGCAGGGAGGCAGACGCGCCTCTCTTACGTCCCGAGAGCAGCGCGAGCCTGGAGGCACGTGGCAGCAGTTGGATGAACCTGGGTCCTGGCGCGCTGAGAAAATGCGAGACCGCCGTGGGACTGAGCACCTCGGCCCTCGAGGGAAGACCCATAAATCGCAGCAGAGTCTGCTCCCGCTGCTCCAGCCTGCTGTCCCTGGCGTCCAGCTCGCGTTACAGCCTGGCCGCTGGCAATTTCGTTCCCGCGGGCTCGCAGCAGACAATCGGCCGGATATTTTGTAAACTGTGTCTCGTCGACACTTCTCTCTCCAAAACGTTCAAGATCGAGGGATGCGGTTGTTCCTATTGTAAAGATGTAAGTCTGACTTCCCAAATTGTTTTGCCCACTTGGGGGACCAAACCCCACACTGAAGGGGATGTGCGTTTAGACATTAGAGAGAGAGAGAGAAATACTTATTCTGTCTTCTGATGATTTTTAGTGCATGCGTGCCTACGTAGAATTTGAGATTGAGGAAGGTGCGTACGAAATTAGTTGTCCTGATGCTCAGTGCGATCATGGCGCCATACTATCCTTGAAGGAGATATCGAGCCTTGTCAACACGGAACTCGTGGAAAAGCATTGCAAGTTTCGGTTAAATAGAGGTAAGCCAATACGAATTTTCTGTATCTATTGAGTTAGGTGCAAAAGTGTCCTCTCCGCAAGGAGATCCGCCTGTACTTGAACACTTTGCTACAATCAATATAATTTGTGTGCAGATGTGTCGATGGACAAGGGACGTGCGTGGTGTCCACGAGCGGGTTGTGAAACAATATGTTCGATAAACGGCAACAGTGGAAGCGGCACTCCTTTAGGTCCTGTTCACTGTCCCAACTGCTCCACAGATTTCTGTTCAATATGTCGCGAGCCTTGGCATAACGGGCCCTGTTCAGATCTTCCATTAGGAATACCGTTCGGTAGCGATCACATAAAATGTTGTCCTATGTGTTCCGTGCCGATAGAGAAGGACGAAGGTTGTGCTCAAATGATGTGCAAAAGATGTAAACACGTGTTTTGCTGGTACTGCTTAGCATCCTTAGATGTGAGTATTATCCAGGGTGGTAAAAAAAGTAATACGGTCAACGTTCCAAATCTTTAACATTATGTTACTTTAATATACATATATATATATGGGAATGCTTTGGCGTAAGACGCATATTGATTCTTGAATTGTTGATGCGTAGGATGACTTTCTGTTGCGACATTACGACAAGGGACCATGTAAGAATAAATTGGGCCACTCACGCGCGTCCGTGATATGGCATCGAACGCAGGTTATCGGGATCTTCGCTGGTTTCGGCCTACTTCTACTTGTCGCATCGCCCTTGCTATTATTAGCGGCACCTTGCATCGTATGCTGTAAATGCCGCGTCTGCGGCTCTTCCAGACTCGAACAAGAGGAAGGCGACACGACAACATAGGACCTTCCAAAATTTTTCATAGATTCGCGCTTAATTAATTTCCTTGAACTAAAGTATAAGCACTCTTCCTAGGCTTCCACGCATGGGAGACAATATAATTGGCAACTTATATAGATATACATTGCATTTTGTTAAGTTTACGTTTTAATTTTATTTTTCGCGCCTTAATAGAAGATACATAATATGAAAGGGCAAGCATGTGTATCTCAGTCAAGAGAGGAGAGAGACAGAGCATATTGTGATTAATTATATATTTATGTTTTACTTAGACATTTGTTTGGACAGAATAAGAGATGTTGCAATTTGTATAGTTATAACGTGTTTGTTCTCCTGATATACATTTATTTTATATAGTCACTTAATAAGTTTTATATGATGATTACTTTTATATAAAAAAAAAAAAGAAGATAGCTTTTATGATGACTCGTAATTAATTATGTGATTCAAGCAAGTCTAATAATTTACAAATACTCATAACGAATTCTTATATACAAGAACATTCCAGGAATTTATTTATATATATATATTATATCTATATTGGATGTGTCGGATTTTTCTTTATACTGCCGCAAAGCATACTACGAACGTCGTGAAGACATTTGTGCTGTAAATTATAATTGTAAATTTTTTTGTTGTTGATTTCTATCGGAATGTGAGCTTAGTTTTTGTTGCCCTCGTAAAACGGCGATAATAGAACGCCAGTTATTTGATTTTTTCTGATTTTTAGATTATGTAACATAACTAAATTATATTTAAATTATAATATATATTTTAAATATATACAGTGTGTGTATATCTATATGTGTGCCCGCATCGAACAACCGTGCAAGGCTGAGAAGGCTACATTTTTATAGTGAAACGACTTTTGATCATATAAAGTATTAGATTGCACAATATTCTCTATTCTTGTTATCTTAATTTGTGGGTGCTTTCACGTTTACTTTGGTGATTTAACCGCATGTATATTACATGTACATTAATTTAGAACGAGTATAAAAGCATAGCGAGTAAAAATAGCTATTAAATACAAAAGGATTCTATCTCACGCGGTCGTGCATTTTATCATTGAAATCGAGAGAATGTTGTTGTTAATATGTATTTAACACGTTATCGTTATCGATCGATGTGTGAGCTGTGCAGTTAATGTTTGACATTAAGAATCTATAAATCAATATGTGCCATGTGATTGCGAGACTCTTACTGGAGTGTACCTCTCCAGGAGCTCGAGATCCGCGACGTGTAGTAAATTCGCATCGAAACGTGTTAATTACATTCATGATAATCACATATTACGCATTATAAATGAAATTTTAGATTGAAGGTCACAGATATAAATAATCAACTTTGGACAATAGTTATATGTTATCTCCAAGGGAAAAAAAAAAGAAAGAGTTTCTCAACGCAAATAATAAATGATGCAAATATCAAGGAAACGACAGAAAAATAAATATATATACATGTATGTGATTACGTAATAAAAATATATGTGGTATTTTGTATATATAGTAAAATGTGAAGCGCTTAAGAGACGAAGTATGAGAAGATATTACGTTTGAATAAAACAAAAAAAAAAGAAGAAAAATGCATTTCTCGCAAGTAATAACGGTAACGGAGAGTTCAGCGGACGATTGCGTTACGAATAAGTTTCTGTGTAGCCGACTTTCATTATTTTACGTCAGACAAAAAAAACTGTTGAAATATCTCATTTGTTGTATTATTAATATCGCATGTAAATATTACAAGAAGATACACGCGCGTACGTGTGCGTGTATATAATTATGCATTTGAGTGTGTGTGCACTCGTGTTAAAAAAGAAAAAGAAATAAAGATACAATGAACTAGGAGTATAAACCACTGCTCTTTGTCTCTCCGAACATTGATTTCTTTTTTTTTTTTCGCTCAAACGTTCCTTTATTCTCGGATCTATCAATATTGATCCGCGGGAACTGGCGATCGGAGGAAACTTCCGAAAATTTATCCGAGACCTTTTGCACGAGTGCGTGCGCGTGCGAGAGGAAGGAAAAAAACAAGAATTTGTTAAATATTAATGAGATGTGTATATACATGTGTGTGTACAACATCTCGTACAAAATAGAGAAAGAAATTGCCCAAGGTCGGCCAATCGATATCGATGACGTCAAAACCGAGAAATGCGGCATAAATTATTTCTGCGACTCGTGTCTAGCGTGTGCAAGATTTTAACTGATAAAAAGGACGATGGTTCTGTTTGCTCAGCGGCCGTCATTCAATTTGAAAAAAAAAAAAATTCTGCCGTGCTAACGCTTCAGTTTTCTCCTTGCGAGTTATATTTTTCTGTCGGCGGTAAATGCCACTATACCGTAATGTCACGAATGTTAAAACTGTCCCGTTAATTTAACAAGCCTCACGAAGCAGCCGAGGTCGTGGAGGAAGGGAGAAGCTGCCGAACTCTTGTTTTTACTTTTCTCCCACTACGATACTTGTACAGGGCCGTCGAGAACGGCCCACGAGGAAATCCTCGGGCGCTTCAGCATAAAGGAAATAAAAAAATCTTACAACACACTTCTCACACACTTGTTAGTACAGGGTTATATCATGTGCAAAAATCTGATAGAGATGAAAATATATAAATCTAGGCATCCTACGTTCGACACGAATCTCTCCTTTTCGCGTTTTCTCTATTAAAATTAAATAAGAAACATAAGGAAATATAGGAAGTACAGCTAAAAATAGATTTATAAATGATAAAGATAACAGGGAAATAAAGTAGAGCATCAGTTTAAGGAAGAAAGCCGATTGCGATCTTCGAGCGAGAAAGATACCAGCTGACGACACTCTCCCACTCCTGCAGCTGTATACTACATACATATAATTAAGTCTGTTTTATCAGACAGTGTGACAATGCAAATATAATTACCACACCCAAGAAACTCGATGCATATATAATATCTTCGAGCGCTAAACTCATCTATGGAAATTTTCAGATTCTTAAATTTTTCGTTAATAAAATAAAAATATTGGGATATATTATAATTTTTAAAATAGATATTAGACTTGTTCTTTTAGCTGAACTTCTTGAAATAAATGGTTTATTTTTCCTCTTTTTCCACGTCCAGAGAAAAAGAAACAGTGCAAGTTCAGCTAGAAAAAACAGGCGTATTGCTTCATCCAAAATTTTAATCTCAGAGTTATTTATTCATAAGCCAAGGTTTGTCTGATAAGCAACTCTTGTTAATTGTATTGTATGTCTTCTCGCATTTCTATAAAGTTTAAAATTTCCTTTCGTCTAGAAAACGGAAGAACGATGTACAAGCCAGAAATGTCAGATGTTTTTCACATTAGATAAATCAATGTCGTCAATAACTTAGAACGCCAATGGAATGGGATTTTCCTGAAATGAAATCTCGATGAGAAAAGAGCATTTGTACACTTTCTTCATTTGAACCCATTTATTGTTTGCTACATAATTTGCCGTATGAAAGTATAACTATGCAATAAAGGGTAAAAATTAATAGGAATGAAAAGATTCGCATCCGAGAGAGGTGCGATAGATAACTTGGTGGAATGTGCACGAGCAAGCAGGTTTCGCTTAGAACTTCACGCGCATGCTCAATTTACACACGAGTTACCTAACGCACCGCCGATGTTAATGGACCTCCGCTCTTGAGTAGATTAGGGATTGTACATTTTATTCTAAAAGAGACAGTCTGTAGAAATTCTTTAAAAAGCTGCGGACAAGTTATTACGTATAAAATACCTATTAAAATACTTGTTAAGTAAGTTCACGAATGAATAACATGAAACAAGAGTAAATATTAGTACAATTGTAAAATAGTTAGTGGCAAAAAGAGAGTAAATATCTAAAAATAAAATTATCAAATATATCTAAGTAGCGATTTCGGCTGGGATGCATCGATTGAACATTTCGGGTGTTGCGTCGAATTTCGCTGGTCGAATGATCTCTCGCCAGTGCCGCGTGCTCGTCTGGACTCGGTATACTGCAATGGATGTACACAAACTGACTCTCACAAATTGGAGCCAGTTGGTGTAATTGCACCCCCCATTTGCACCAGCTTTAAACTGTGCACTAGTGTGGCACAATGGTGCAGACCGAAATCGCTATAAAATTAAGATCATCAAATTGTTACGGCGGTGAGGGTTCCTGGACGAATGGATTATTTGAGAAAACCTTTGACTTTGAACACTTCCCTCATAAATCCCTTCAGATATCCTATCTCCTGCTGCAAGTTCTTCACTTTCTCCTTCAAACTCTCATTGTGCTCCGCCAGTTCGCGCTCTTCGCCTAGTATTTCCTTGATCTCCTGCTTCTTCTTCTGCCTGTAACGCGTGGCCGCGTTTTTGTTCTGCTCCTTCTTTCGCACCTTCTTGTCTTCGAGAGACGATCGAGAGTACGGCTTGTAGCGATGTTTCGAAGAGTCGTGAACCGTTTGTTTCAGGCTTCTTGTCTCGGTTTCGAGACTCCAATCGGGATCGTCGGTGGAATCGTCGGCCGAGATGCAACTGCCACCGGAGCTGCACGGGCTTACGGGAGACGGTATATCTTGCGAGCGAACGTATTCATCCACTACCGCCAACTCATTCGCAACATCCCCGCCGAGTGGACTCAGCGATATGTTCTCGGCGTTCCACTGACGTGACGAATTGTTCACGTACAATGGCTCTTCCGCTGGAGCAATGTTGTATAGCTGTTGATTGCCAGCGAACGGTTGCACGGGCTGCAGGGTGACCAGCAGCTGCGTGTCCACATTGATCGCTTGATGCGAGGGTGATTGCGGAGGAGTGAGCGTCGAACTGGTTGGCGGAATGGTCTGATGGCAAGCTTCGACATCACCCAAAACCGTTTCGAATTCCTGCAAGAGGGTTTGCGTTTTCTCATGTTGTTGTTGATGATGTTGCGGTTGTTGTTGTTGTTGTTGTTGTTGCTGCTGTTGCGATATCTTCGCGGCAGTCTGATAGACGACGGCAGAGGATATCGGCGATTTGTTGTTTTGGTTGATTTCGAAAATGGGTGGTACATTTTCAAATATACAGATAGGCAGCTCTATCTTTTCCTCCAACCAATCCGAGAAGGGTTCTGCAAGCAAACAGATGACAAATCTTGATTAATAGGCAATTACGCGCCTTGGCTTTCGACGTAGCTATTTGTTAACGAGTTCCTTGAGCAAGAGTTTGGACAGCTTTCGACAATCAATCCGTTATATATTTCAGGCTAACTATGAAAAAACTTATATTTTACTGTTATCAGTTTTAGATAGATAATAGTCCGTTTTACATATTTCAGACTAACTATGAAAAAACTTATATTTTACTGTTATCAATTTTAGATAGGTAATAGTTATTTACTTATTACAGTAACATATATTTATGCACATAAACTAATCGCATTAAACTCATGCTAATAAATTGCATAGATATTAAATCGCGATTTGAAAAAATTTTTGAAAAATACATCATAGGAAACTGGTGGACGATCCAAACTCGAGGAGCTCTATAGTCCACGTGCAAGCAATATCGCGCAATATTCTTTGGTCAGAATCGCGACACGCGTGACACCGTCGGCGCCGTAGATCGAAACGCGCCTGTCCTATTTCTAATTGACATCGCGTATCAGTACGCGCGGCTAGCTAACGCTCGTGATGCATTCATTCGTTTGCAAATGAATCACACACGCTGGCGATATAATATTTCCTGGTATATGCATTGTTATTGGATAACGTGAGACGCAATAGCTTTAGCGCGCCTCTGGAAATGCCGGCACGACCGGCAAATATGCAACGCGACGTCGAGAAATGATCGATCCTCGTACTTCTCATAACGTTAAGACTGTTTACCGCGTTCTGGAAATTACGCTATCCATCTTTCGTGTTTTATCAGCGCGGCATCGACTCGAGTTTTTCTTCCTCATTCTTTAGTGCTCACTCGTAGTGCTAAGGAAAGAGATTGATTTTATGTAATCTTGTCTCATGTAAAGGAACATGTTACTCGATATAATACTTTTATGAATAATATGAATTTGATTTTAAAATTTCGAGACATTTGAGGTAGCTAGCTAACAGTACTTGTCGGTGCAACGTGTGCGAACAATAAATAGGTGTGGCGCGTTAATACAATTCCATGGACGTTAAGTAGGAAAACAAGTTCCTCATTTGCAATCTCATTTATAATGAGATCAATCGCTCGGCTGCTGCGATTTTTTTTATTCCATATGCAAAGCGATGCCTTTGGAAAAATGTTTTTTTTTTTAATTTTTTTAAATCACTATTAATAACCGCATGTGCGGCGACGGCCTTATAGAACACGAGCGTTTCAAAATGCTCTACCCTTCTGAAAGGTTCCGACAGCTCGGAGATGCGGGCGATCAAGGACCTGGAGCGCATAAGAATTGGATAATTTTCGCGCTCTCTACGACAGCCGTGACCTATTTTATGAAACTTTGATCAGCAGCTATTGGATGTTATCTTCATTTAAATACAAGAGGGCAGAAGGTTAGATAAGACCATTTCTGTATTCGAGCGACGTTAAATGTTAGAAGTGCACAAAGAACTTTCAGGAAAACAGAGATACGCGAGTGCAGTTAAAATAGCATGAATAGAAAAATGCTCCTACATATATGTATATATGTAGTGTGTGCGTAGCATTTTTAAATAATATATTACTTTAACTGCACTCGCCTATCTCTGTTTTCTTTAAAGTTCTCATATATATCGAATTTATTATCGTAATTTTTACTTCTGTTTCTTGAGAGAAGATGGCTCAACACGTCAAGTATGACATCCGTAAGACTGATTTTTTGCACGGTATATATCTATTTCATAATCTCGAAATACACTTTTATGAAAATGCCTTGTAACGAACGAGTTAATCGATTCGATGATGTGTTGAGAGAGCAAACAAATGGCAAATGAGATCGATATAAAATATGAATTTTTAAGACATTTAAAAGCATGCTTATGTGTCAAATATATTGGCGAGAACCCCTTCCCCCCGCCCCCCTCATACTCGCGTATCGCATGCCTGCTGTTCACATTATCGCGCGGGCGACTTTGGCGTATTATCTTTTATTTTCCATTCAAACTGCTCGACTGCGAGTCTAAAGTTTCGTCTGTAGTAACGAAAAGTGAGAATAATACGCGAAAAATATGTTTTTCATCGATGAGCATCAAGATGCATATTCTTGGAAAATGATTTTCACATTCGCGGTCTAAGTTCAAGTTACTATTGGTTTATATTTCAAGATTCAATTGTTTCCAGAAAAACTCGCTACATACAAACCTAAAATAAATTTATTATGTAGGCCTTTTAATTTCATCCACTCGTAGTTTTCCTAATCTCGTAATCGTAAAGGAAAATTAAAAACTATCGAACAGTCTCGAAAAATTTGTCAACAGACCTTTTTCTGAAGCATTCCGGAGATAAAGAGAAATGTATTCGGAATATATTTCACGAACGCAGAAATATGCAACCTATAAAGATATCTTAAATGTCTGTTTGTTGAAGAAAACAGACATGCCATTTCAGTTGATCAAACTGTCAACCATGTAAAGGCAAGAGTTTTGAAGAAACAATTAAAAGAAATATGTGTTCTAGTATATTTTTCCTAAAATATCGTGATTTTTTTTAGCACTAAAACATATAAACTCTTTGACTAAAACAGTAGTAGATATCCCGAGTGCGAAATTTACCTAAGGAGGGGACTAAAACATTCCATCTGTACACAAATAAATTGCTCATTATTAAAAGCGTATAGCTGCATGAATAAATTTTCTTGAGGACAAAAAAAAACCGTCTACTCAGAAGCGGAAAATTGTAATACATTAAACGCTATTTTAACATAGATCGAGCTACTTTTGTCGAGCGAAATTTTACGTGAGGAAAGTAGCTGGCTCTTTTTAGAGTCAGATATCTTTTAATTACTGAGCGATTCATTTTATTTCTGCGTTTTAAAGAACGCAATGTACGGCAAATCATGCAGCAGCTGTAATAGTAACTATAAAACTAACACAGAACCAAGAGATCGTTGTGTCTACATTTACAATGTGACCAGATAACATATTTCTGTCTCCCCCCCCCTCCTCTCACCCTCGCACAGATAATAAATTCTGTATTATGCCACGACTTGGAGCAACCCGTCCGGGTGGAGGGGCGAGAGAATAAAAAGGGGAAGGGGAAGGAAACCTACCGCTGTAACATAAGGCAGCCATGGTAATTGCGCGTGGCGCGGTGTGTTTTCCTTGTTAAAGGGACGAGAGAAGAGAGATCAGGTGGGAGTGTGTATCTAGTGTAGATGGTTGGGAAGGGCCGGTGGTTCCGATACGATCGTTCCTCCAGTAGCGCCGACGTAGCGTGCCGCAGCTCGTACGAAGACGTAGAAGAACGTGCGATCCTCCCACGTGTAATCGCGATGAATCGGCCGTTATTCAACGTCTTTTCACGAGCTTCTGGGAGTTGACGATGATCTCTCGATTCCACGTGTAACGATATGCGAACTGCATGCTATTATATAACATTAGCACACTCCACCATCGAGACGACGTATGATTGTTTCCGCGGATCAACTTTAATGATGCCAGTCTCACAGGGGTTACCGGCGCCACGCCACCGTTCTTCTCTTCAGGGCACCCGCGTGCGCTTGTGTCCCATGCACAAACAAACAAACAAACAAACGGCGCTGGCCCCAAAGTAGATCACAAAGTGCTCCGCAAAGTCGCCCGCCGAATCGATATTGGACTGATCGTCGGGTTTACAGGTACCCCGCAGATGTTTCGCTACACCTCGTCCGGTGCTTTCCCAGGGTGACAATGCTCGACGCCGTCCGCTGATTCGCGTGGTACCCTATCGTCCCTGTACCGGCGAGCGCTCGTGACAGAGGCAGATCCCGAGTAACAGGCTCGCGAGATCGCCGCCGATGCGTAGCCACGTGTTTTCGTTGACGAGCGACCCCGATTTCACAGGTGCCTCCGCTTGGCGAGTCGTCCTCTTTACCTTCTCTGTCGCTTTCCTCCGGCGCCACGTGCCACGAGGAACGTGGGTAAGACTCGTGTGCGTTCCCTTGTTCTCTCCGTAGGGACAGACGTGCGGAATTTTCCGGCGATTCGCGCGGGAATAGCGAGCTTCCGGAGCGAGAGAGAAAAGCGTTTTCACGATGATCGATTAAGCGCCCACGATGGTGTATCGAGATATCGGAGATGACGCGCGCGACGGGGAAGAGACAACCGATAAGAGATGCGTAGATACTCCTTAGACGGGTAATTAAACACTGATGTAGCGCGGACGGTTCGGCGAATGGCGATCGTGCAAATTGGACTTCGGTGGTGGCCTGTATACTGGCGAGAAACCGCTCCTGCTTATCTTTGGACTTTCCCCTCTGTCGCCCCTACTCCCTCCTTCCAATCTCGACGACGCTGACACCGCCGTCACCCCCCTATCGTCCCCCAAGACCCGGAGTGCCCGGAGCCATTCGCGTAGAGGTTAACCAGTTTGTCCCACTCTCTTTTATAGAAAAAAAAGGAGAGGAGCGCGTTGGTGCGAGAAGGAAGGAGAAAAAGGCGTGGAAGGAGGAAAAGAGAGACGTTGTGCGTGTGCCGAGCGGTGCCGGCGAGAAAGACTGAAAGCGATAGAGGGATACGAAATCGAACGAAAATACCAGTTTTCACTTTTTTTTTTCTGCGCAGTACGGAAAAATGCGAAAAGTAGGCGATTCTTAAGTTAATGCGCATTCACGCGCGTCTCGTGTCCTTTACCATGGCTCGCCGCTCGATTAATATATTTGCGCACGCGGATATTGCGAAGTATCGCTCGAAAGCATAAAGCAGTCTTTTGCATCCCGCTCCTTTAGAATATCGAGTACACTGGCCTATCCCTAGCAAGATTCACGGCGCCGCCCCGACGGTCTCTCTCTGTTAAATCTATCTATCGACAATGTCGTTTAATATACCGGCGGCAAGACGCTGGGATTTCTCACCGCCTAGATAATGTGTGAAAATTGTAATACGTAAATCGCATAAACATGAGGATCTCAGTGACTTAACTCAAGACACAAGCTTTTTTTTTCTCCCGAAGCGAGTAACGCGCTACAATTATACTAAAGATCATGCAAATATCCTCGATCTTAGAACATGGCCGTAAATCAATACTATAATTATATTATGGCAACTAATTATCTGATATTTAAATTGTTAGAGGTTATAAATTTATTAACGTATTAAATTGTTAGACGATAAACGTCGTAGGTTTTTTTTTAAATTGTAGAATAAAACTCGAAAATTTATTTCCTTTTAATTAATTTCGACAAGCTGATTGACATTTGTCAGTGGGCTACACTTCTCGGGACACAAAATATCTGTATCAGTCTGTATGTGATAGCGCAAGAATAAAAAAAAAATAATAAATAAGTAAAACCGTCAGAAACGTAAATCTGAGACTCGCTAATACTGCTTCAGAATCTTATTGAGCAATATGTTTCAACGGAAACTTCCAGAGGCTTAGCAAAGCAGGATCAAAAAAATAATCTTTGATATAATGAATATCATATTTTCGACGTGTAAATTTCAATAAAAAATTCTCTCTCTAATCAAATTGGGGATTAAATTCAAGCAAGTTTTATTACAATAAAAATTTAACGCACTTTTCTATTACAGAAATAATTAATATTGAAAATTAAAACTACTGCAAAAAATATTATCACTTCTTGGAACAGCTATTTTTCTTGCTAAAAAAAATAAATCCCAAATTTGTCAAAGCACTTGTCATGAAAATCTAATTCAATAATGAAATTCAAGAGAAATACTTCAGTCATATCAGTGATTTATTCACTCAACATAAAATGTTTAAATCTTATAAAATCATCTCGAGCAAGAAGCAGAATGACCCAAGATTAAACGTTACATTTCTAAATTAGATAGTAATAGATTCTTATATTTTATTGTTGCATATTATGATATTCACATTTTTTTCATCAAGAGGAAAAAAACTAATATTTGTAATATTTAATTTTTCATTTATCTTTATATTTAGAATTACTGCTTCTACTTTACATTCTGATTTGTAATTCTGGCTTGACTTTTCTCAGATAAGAGCTTAAGAAGATAAGGCTATTCATACAAGATTTTAAAATTGCGTTTTTATATGAATTCATATTAATCATATTCAAGAATAATAAAACATTACATGTGTACTGCATATTTGAAGATACTGAAAATATTATAAAAACATGTCCAGGTTTTTATTTGAAACAGAAATAGAATATCATTGAATATTATCATCAATTTCCGTCGCTTTAACGTTACGATATGAATATTTATCTATTTTATCACTGATATGAACGCCGTTAACGATTTGTGCACTCATATATATCTTAAATGAACAACATAACAAAAATAACATGTTTACCTTCCTTAATCCATTCGTCCAATTCTTCTAAAAGTTTTGTTGCCACTTGTCCCCGGGTGGGATTATCGTCATACATAACAACCTCCACAGCATTGTTAGAATTTTCTACAGACTGATCATTGAAAGACCAATCGTCTTCATCAAAAGTTAGCGATGGTGTCCCGATAGGGGACCCCGGCTCGTCCTTCCACACATTCCACATCTCCTGGTCCTGATTTGATGACATTTTCGATGCGAATCCAACCGAAGGATATTAAAGAATGATGAAAAGAAAGTTGTGTCGGCTTAGCGACGTAGCTCGCGATGAGCGCCATATTGGCACTGAAAAAATAAATAATAATTTCCAGTTAATAATAAATCCAAGAAAAAATAGAAATAAACAATCATGTTTGTCCCAAGCTTGTTTATTTCCAAGCAGATGTTTTTAATGCTAGAACTATATCAAAGCAGTTGAGGTAACGTTTGTAATTTTTAAATTTAAATTTGCTCCAATTTATAACAATTTTCCCAGATCTTTTATAACTTTTGTTGCAATATGTAAATAATTAATTTGATCAATTTATTTACTTCACCCCTTCGTACTTATTTCAAACTTATAATTGCCTTTTGTCTTTTATCGCTGCAATCAACAGCACTAAAACTTCCTTGCTGTCGTCGAACTTTAAATGTATGTAATATCTATTTCAAATACAATAAATGTATATTAATTATGTTTTGAGGAAAAAGATTCTTATAGATTTTGCTAAAATCAAAAATATTAAATTGCTCGTTTAATTTAATTCGTTACATGAATTCATGGATTGTATTTTAAGACTGACAAAAAAGTGCAGCGCGCAGGCTGGATATTGTAATAATAAAATTATTATACACACTAATATCCATCGTGAGCTCACATTGGCATTACTTTGTCATTTGATTTACTTTTAGGAGCCTTATTCCCTTCAATTTAAATTTAAATGTATATTAATTCAAAAATAGACTTATATCCTTAAACAGAAATTAATCGTTAATGATTATAGTGTTAAATAGAATGATTTTCTATTTTTTTACATAAATATTCAATTCAAATTTTCTTTTATATATTTTATACTTTTATTTTATATCGTATATATGAAACAAATTTTATTGTATATATGAAACAAATTTATATTGTATATATGAAACAAATTTTTTAAAATTCTAATATTACATATTTTCATATATTTGAAATTTTATATATATTTTTTTGTAGGTTTTGCAAATTGAATTTACATGTGAAAGATGATGCGACTAGACTTGGTAACGAAGATATGTACAAAGTCCCGAACCGGAACTCTTGTCCGATGATTATTTCTCGTTTATCTTGGCGGAAGATGACTTTTTTTTTTCATACACAGATTACACTGGAGGGACCGAACAACAGTTACGTATATGATGCATCATGACGCAATAAGAGGCTATCGGCTGGCAACATCGCTCGCGCGGGTTCAGATCGCGGGCAATGTGCAACGGGCCGCGAATATTTACGCGTGTTTAACGTAACGCGCGATCGGACAACGAGATCTCTCGCGACGTACGGCGGCATGGCCGTCTTTTCGTCGAAATAATTCGTGTCTGAACGTCGTCGACGTGATGACTCACACAAGATGGCCAGAGCGGCCTCGTTGTAGCACGCGCGACGCGACCCGCACACGACGCGACGCGACGCGACGCGACGCGACGCGAAATATCCCAACGAGAGACAAGCGAGACTTTTGTTACTTACTGCATGATTACTAAGGGGCGTTGGCACACTTGCGTGTGCAAGCTCTTCGTTAAACTACAGACTCATCTTGCTCGTATTCTGGAACGTAGAGATAATCCAGACGTCTTCCTTGCGAGCCTCATGGATGGGGAATGGTGAGCGCGGCTTCCGCCTGGCGTTTCGATCGATCACGTGACACTTCCCTCCTCTCCGTCTCGTGACCTGACCTACACTCCTCGTCGCTTTCCCGCACGATTGGTCGCGTTCCTGGGTGGCCTGGGTGCGTAAAGTCGGAAAGTCGGAAACGCTAGAGGCGATCCCAGTTAGGTTGAAATTCCGGGTAAGCCTGTTTCGTGAGAATCATGTTTTTGCGTATCCCGATAAACAGTTGTGAAAGCACCGGCATGCTAGTCGCTACATAATAATAAAGTCTCACGACCAAAGTAGGAAGGCTCCAACAGGTTTCGAACGCGCTTTTTTGTCGATGAGTTTCGGAACGCGCTGATATCGCACTCCACGTACATACGAGATTTGCGCAACGAGCGGTAATGTCAAAGATACGTATACTACACTGACGAAATTTTATTTCGTTTCTCCTCATTATTGATTTAGCGTATTGCACTTTGGCGATTAATGTGTTGGTAAACGATCGCGGAGGAGGAATTCAATTTTATAAGTGTACGCGAAATGTCCGAAAAAATTTAAACGATCTATTTAAAAAAAAAAGTACATGCCTCTCTCTCTCTCTCTCTCTCTCTCTCTCTCTCTCTCTCTCTCTCTCTCTCTCTCTCTCCAAACAACGCAAAATCCAAAATCGGAACATAAGATATCTAAAAAGACTTCATTTTTTTTAATGTCTTATGTTTTGAATTTTGATTTTAAACTTCATATTGTCTGAGTAAAGGGAAGTCGATTGGCTAGACCGTCTCTCTTCTTATTACGCAAAATGGTTTGCAGCATTTTATATGTGCTATAATTATTTGAAAATATAATTAGACAAAATAGTAACAGATTGGTGAGACCAAAATTTTTGAAAAGTCATCATCAAAGTCATTTCTCTTTCTCGATAATTATAAAATACAAGTGATTATCCTCCAGATCAAAATTTGAAAACTATTAATTATTAAATATATATAAATATATATATATATATAATTTTAAATATGAAAAATATTAAATATTAAAATATGTGTAAAAAAGAGAAATTCTGTTTTAATTTTTACATATATCCATCCGATCGGATGACGCAAAATCAAATGCCGCACAGGGAGCTAATACGATTATTTATACATTCAACCGAGTAGTAAACGCAAGCCAATCAATGTGCAGGTCAACATCGGTATGCTGATTGGTTCGCGACCTTTTGCTTTGGTGAAGAGTGAAGTATTAATGAATGAATTATGTAACTTGTTTTTTTTTCTCAGAGAGTCTATGGCCATGGAGTGGTAGTGAAGTCACTACCTCTCCTACCTCTACTACCTCTACAAATTTTAATTGAATAATATGCGCAAATCAATTAGGTCAACGTCATATCGCAACGTTGATCAATTCGCACGTGTTACTCGGGTCACTCACGTGGAGTATATAAACAGATTTCAGTCTATCAAATATAATATTCGACTGTGGTTGTGAAATCTCCAATTAAATGGACAAATTGAATTATTGATTGTAACGATAAAAACAAATAAAATACAATTAGCACACATGCAGAAAGAACAGCTTTGAAGTATCTAATAATTTAGCTATAGATACAGATTTGAAAATAATTTTGTTGAACTATCAAAATAATTATGTAGGACTGTCAAGTTGGTTGCCAGAATGTCATAACGTTTTGCAGCATTGCTCATCACATTTGAGTTGCCTATAATTATTTTGATGGTAATTATTTTTAAATCTGCATTTATATAATACATAAATTATTAGATATTGAAAAAATAATTTTTTCCGTATAACTGAATAAGAGTGTAGCGCAAAAATCGATCAGCTTCATTTTTTAAAACCACGCAGCAAGTATTGATAAAAAAAACTGTTTTAATTGTCAAGTATATTTTGCGAAATATTCAAATAATTTATAAAAATTGTTAAAATATATCACTTTGTTTGAAGTTGTCGGAATTGTTTGTTTCTTATTAAAAGATGCGGAATTTTTTATTAAATCCATCGGAAAAGTCATTTTCGTTAAAAAAGCAGTTCTAACCACTTTTTGCACCGAGTCCTTCAATTACGTTACCTCTGGGTGTAGTTTCAATATCGCGGACATAAAATAACTCGTAATGCGCTATAAACTAATCTATTTCCTGTCAAAATTGCACGTGTATTGCTCAAGCTTGCACAATTGCATTAGAATAAGAATACGATTTGGGGAAAGGGAAATATACTAGAACGGATAAAATTCTTGATCCTGAGAATAGAAAGTAGAATTAAAATAGAGAAAATTGATCGAAGAAACGAGAGCTGAATTTTGTTAAATAAAAATTAATTAAATAAGAATTAAATTAAATAATAATTAAATAAAAAAGTTTATATTTCTCTCTCTTTTGTTCTTGCATACACGCGCGCGTACATTCTCTCTTTCTTTCTTTTTGTGTCTCTCTTTCTCTCTCGCTGTGTCTTTTTATTTCATTTAAAACTACGTATTACTTGTAATAATTAAAAATTGCTAAAAAGTTTCTACGTCAGTACGATACAATGCTTATTTAAAAAAAAAAGATTATTTACATAAATATCTTATTGCAATGTCTTTTGTTTCTGCTGCTTGAAATAGTCTTTCCTGAAACTCTCGTTCATGATTTGTCCGATTTTCGTTCTGATCCACACAGGTGGCATTAGAGTGATAAACTTTTGAATACTATGGGCCCAGTAACCAGTACTGCTGTCCATTTTGCCGAGAGTGGCAATAGCGTTCCTCGCGTAAGTTGCGGCATCAGGTACAAATATACTTGAAACCTGCGGTTTTCAATAAAATGCATACATTAATGTTTTTCAATAATCGCAAGAGAGTGCAAAGCTTATTATAACGCAAAGATAGCAAAGATAGATGTTTCAAGATTGGAATAATCCTTACAAAAATTTTACTGAAAGGTAGTTATTATGTTAAATTGACAGGTATGAAATTGGATTTCTGTAAGAGAATACGCAATTGCAAATGCAAATTAAACTAAAATTATATGTTCACGTATATTATATATATACATATATATATATATATATATATAGG
>NW_012026807.1:2009604-2010178 GCF_000956235.1 Wasmannia auropunctata
GTGCTCTTCCGTTGTACATGGTTATACACCTAAGTATAAACAATTAGCTGACCACGTTTTAAAAGTATTACGAGCAGATTTTAAAGATGTTGTCCTTATTATAATTGATGAAGTATCAATGATATCTAATTTAATTTTTATGTATATACATTTACGACTGTCTGAAATATTTGATACCACCGATTGTGATGATGGTTGGTTTGGGCAAAGGCATATCCTTTTATTTGGTGATCTGCTTCAATTACCTCCTGTACATGAAGATCCTGCGTTTGTTGGTTTATCAGATGAAAAAATTCGTAAATATCTTGGTTCTTTAAGTGCTATTAATCTATGGACTTCTTTATTTGACTACAATGAATTGACGATAAATATGCGTCAACAAGGAGACAAATCTTATCGTGAATTACTTTCGAGAATTCGTGTTGGTTTAATAACAAATTCTGATTGTGAGATTCTCGAAAAAAGAAAAATATCGTTTAAAGGTGAGTCTTTCGAAACAAGATTAGAAGAATTGTGTGATTTTATTAATAATTTACCATCTGATACTGTTTAGATCGGAAGAGCACACGTCTGA
>NW_012026807.1:2010228-2028762 GCF_000956235.1 Wasmannia auropunctata
ACACGTATATATATATATATATATATATATAATGCATTACATATTAACGCTATAAAATTAACGTGCAGCAAATTAACTCATTAAAAATAAACTTGAAGAACTCCAAAATTTTGATTGCTTCAATAATTTAATGGAATTACCGTTTAAGTCCTATTATGTACTTCAATAACGGTTTCGTTACCTGAAGCCTAGAACTAAACGCGTTCATTTTTGTATTGACGAAAAGAGGTGACAGGTGTTGAACAGTTACGCCGAATCTGGAGTATTCCGCCCTGAGAGCGTCGGAGAAGCTCTTGACGTACGCCTTCGTAGCGGCGTATACCGTCATCAGCGGCAGCGGCTGAAACTCAGATCCGGAGGAGACGTTGACAATCGCGCCTTGTTTGCGTTTTTGCATCTGCCCGATAACCAGCCGCGTCATTAACGTCGTGGCGCCGACGTTTACGTTGATAATGTCCCACAGCTCCTTTTCGGGGACTTCGCCGACGTACATGGGATACTCGTATTGCTTACCCACATTGTTCACTTAAAAACAAAAATTGTTTAATATATCGTATGACACGTCGTATCCATATAGAAATGTCAATAGTCTTTCTTGTGTGTGTAGATGCTAAAAATTAATTAATGTATTAATTTATGTACCCTTGACTTGTGTATTATCGTGTTAGGTATTATCTATACTCTTTGTTCCACGGAAGAATGACCTCTGCTCGTCGGATAGTAAACTGGAGGGGAGAACATTGAAGCGTCGCGACATTACGTTGCGAGTACAAACATGTGGCAAATTTTTTAACTCAGTAAACCTGTTTACATTGACATCGCGATAGGTTATTAATTATTTTCAGAAAAAATCTGACGGTAAAGAGAATGGAAGGTCATTGATCATTTTTCAAAGATTATTCTCTCTTTCATAACGTAAAGCATTTATGTGTAAAAAGAACGCAGACTGTAGTGTTGATCGTGTATGAAAGTAAATTGAGAGAGAGATAGCGATTACACAATTACTTTCTCTTAATTCCTCATTTTTAAGTAATGATTATGACATCTAATACATAAGCCGTTTTTTTTAAATATAAGTTTTATAAGTCTATCTTTTTTCTATCTTATTTTGACATATTTAATGTTCAGCATTTTATTTTGTTAAAAAATATTGTTAAGCATTATAAGTCTGCTATATGTTTTAAAATAATAAACATTGTAATTTTATTATATAATAATTGTTAAGCATTGCCTAAGTAAAACAATATTTTTGTTGACAATTGATTGGACTTATATTACTTTCAAAAATTGGCTTTTATACAGATTTATACCAATTAAATTTATATTTAAATTTCGAAATAAAGACTATCTTAAAGTATAATTCTAAAATGTAAATAATAATAATAAAAATAAAAACGATAAAAATAAACTTTTGAATGTCAAATCACACTTATTAAATTAATTAAATTATTTAGGATTAATAATTTTTGTTAATAATTTTTTTAAGAAAAAAATTACATTATAATATTTTGCAGAATACAATAGTTTCTTATTTTAGTTGAATATATAGTCTATATTATTTATTATAGTCTATATTATTTATTTATATTATATAAGCTTATACATTTAACCATTTCTGTTCATGTAAACAGCTTGCTTGAATTTTATTAAAAGATCATACGCGGGAATAAATTGTTGAAAATAGACTTATACCATTTAAAAAAAAGTTTATGTAATTTCGTTTAACAAATTTAGTCAAATTTCTGTTGATTAATTTGTAAAGATGTTATAAAAAATATTAAACTTAAAAATAAAAAAAATTAAAATTGGTAAAAATCCGTAGAAGATACAAGTCATTTTCAATTTATTTTTTCTAAAATTGGAATATATTTAAAAAATGGCTCATATATCTTCAGTAATTTCTTACTAATATTTATTGGGCACGCAAGGATTATGTGATTTTACTAAATTATTATAATAAAAATAATAAATCAATTTAATTACCTAATATTCCGACGGATATATCTTTCAACAGAGGACGGATTTTGGTAAAAGCATTTTCTCCTTCGGCGAAGTCCGCCGCAATAATCCTCACCTCGATTTTTGGATTTGTTATCAGCATCTCATTTTTTGTGCGTTCAAGTTTCTCTAAGTTTCTACTAATTAGTATTAGATTCATATTTCTTGCTGCTAACTCTTTAGCATAAGCTTTTCCGATACCGTCAGTCGAGCCAGTGACAACTAGAATAATTTAATATTACTTTTTTTATAATATTATAATTTATTATTTTTCATATAACTTTCTTTTATAATGTAATTAATAAAAAGTATATAGATACTTTTGCGAAACTTGTTTTGCCTTTTTCTTAGTCTTGCAGAAAATGTTTTCATATCCAAAATAGTACGATAAAATGTTACAGTTAGTTAAGGAACAGAGATTGTCAATAATTTAAATGATGTTTATAAAGTTAATTAAAATTCAAGAGAGATAATTTCTTTTGCGCTTACCCGCCCATTCGCCAAACTTTGTTCGCAAATCGATTGTCTTCTTATTGTATATTTGCATAATAATTTCCCATAAAACACGCAAAAATCTCGTAACAGGACCAAGTAGAATCCAAAAAATAATTAAAATGACCAACATCCAAAATGCTATTGTTATTAGCATTTTCTGTTTTTATTTCACGTTCTATCGTCTGCCTACAAATTAGAAAAATATCTTGTCAGTTAAAAATTACAGAAAACAGTTCCCTTATGTTTTTATTAGAGAAAAAATTTTGATATATTCTTGTTCAGGCATCAGATACTCATTTATATAATCATTTGCTTTGTAATTTTACAATTATTTCTACGATGGAAAAAAACGTACTAAATTAAACTTCACTTGACTTTAATTAATTTTCCTGGAAGTTTTTATTGATTATAGATTTTTTTTTTAACAACAAAGTGCTCACATAAATACGATGTCACAATTTGAGAAAACATTTGCGGGAATCTCAAGGTTCTAACACGTGAAAGTGTATTACCTAACCGCGTTAGATATTTCGATAACGCAACAAAAAGCGATTGGTGTCTTCTCTTACACCGTACGTTTTGGTCGCTGAGCTTCCCTTATCTTTTATCCACCCTCACTTTTATCTGTACGCGTTTTCCGCACCGGCGCGGTAAGAGATGCACGAAGAACGAAGGCCGAAGCAAGACTAAACGTCATCTCGCGCCGGTGATTGTACTGAAGGCCAAGTCGAGAAGTCATGGCACTTTCTCCTTTTGCTGAAATTCACCTGACTGAAATGCACTTTTTTGTTTTTAGGTCAGACGAAGATCCCAACTTTTAGTGCGCAACTCGAATATGCATCTTGCATATTGTAATTTAATTATTTCGTCGGGTTTAAGATTGCGATTATCAAGTACAGAATATTTGAATAAATTTATTCATTTCAACTATAATAAACCAAAAGAAAGTGATTTGGTTTACAAAAAATGATTACCGCACTCATCCATTCATCCTTTTTACATACTACTTAATTTATATTAAGTACGTCTTTTTTTTCCTATAAATTCTTTGACTTTATTCTTTCTGCGATTATTTAATATATAGATAAGTATTTATTTACACTGACTGAAATGTAAATTTTTTAATTTTTATACGTAGATACTAATTTGTTAACAATGGAAATATAAAAAAATGGTTTTTAAAACTTTTTCAGCATTATGCATCTTGCAAACATTGTTTAATGTTGATTGATTCTGTCGCGGATGACACATAAAGTCATGTAGAAAATAACATTTTAGAAAACATCGACACGTAAATATTTTCAACAAGAAAGTCACGAGATCCAACAAATGAATTTTCCAATATGAATGTAGATTTGACATCAATTTAGAGATCCGTTTTCTTAATTAACTTTTTTAATTAATTTTGTTTCTTAATTTTTTGTGATTAAATCGATTTTCTTAATATACTTTATGGTGTTTTTTTTTTATTTATTTGCTTGTCAAACTGTTTATTTTGGAATTTTTTTTATATCACATCGCTATATGGGATAATTTCACTTATATTGAAGTTAAAAGACTTTTGTAGATGCAACGCAGATTGTTGTAGCAGAAGCAATTTCGCTAACGATCTGACATTCATCCGCGATGGAGATTGTATGTGAACGTGTTGCCAGCCAATGATAAAACTCGTTGACCCTGATTGTGAGTTGATATAATCCTTCTTTAAAGAGGTCACTTTGCAAGCATAGCTGGCCGCATTTTCTGACCTACAATTCGCCCAGTTGGAACCACTACATTTTGCAACTGGTATGCAGTTGCAAAATTATTATTTACACGAAAATTTGCAAAAGTCTGCTAAATTTGAAAAACTAAAAATTCATAAAATGTAAACTTCCAAATTTCCAATTCAATTTTCAAATTTCAAATTATAAATTCAATTTTAATAATATATATGTAAATTATAATTTATTTATAATGGAATTATAAAAAAATGTTCTTAAAGTTTTTTGAAACCTCTTAGATTAGTAAGTATTAAATTAATTTATAATAAGTAAAGCATAAATCAATGCAGCATATTTACAGATTATAATGTTGCAAAATGAGAAATTATTTTAATGATAGATTTTTATTAATTTAATCCTAATCGTGTCCAATTGACACGGACATTTTTTTTTCAATTACACGCCAAATCTTCAGATAGTATTGTGAAAAGTTGTTTATAATAAACGTTTTTCACAATTTTACATAGTTTTAAGTTATATACTCTTATTCCTCGGGTTTTGGTTTTCAAAATAAAAAAAATTTGTTCAATTACGTTAACTTTAAGCAAAGATACGTTGATTTAATGTTTTAGGTACACTGAATCTACGAATACATTGCAAGTTAAGGAAATTTCCGAATAAATATTGATTAGAGTTAATATTTAAAAAAATGTTAAAAGAATAAGTAATTTATTGTTATGTAAGTAAACAATTAAATTTTATATTAAGTTTCGATAAAGTAAACTTTTGAGATTAATTAAAGAATATAATTTTATTTTCCTTTTAAGTTTATTTTGTAAAACCACTTATAATAAAATATTATTAATGTTTTAATGTTTTCTAAAAAAAATCGACAAAAAGAAGAATAAGATAAGAAAATTTGTTACAGATTAGTCTGTTATTAAGAGAATTGTCCGTGATTTTGAAGAACACTACTCTTTAAATTTGAATCAGTGAAAAAGTACTGAAAAATCACTAATTGAGTCAGTACCTATATAATCTAACTATAATTTCACTAATAATCTATAATTAAATTATTAATATTAATTATAATTACTTGGGACTGATGCATTGAATGAATAATCAGTGACTATGTACTGATTCAGATTTAGAGAGTATATATAATAGTGTTCTTGTAGCTTTATCATAGATAAAATAGATAAAATGATAAATCAGCACGACTGTTGCAAAACTATAAAGGAAAAAGGATTTATGGCACACAGACTTTCGTATAAAGTTACGTAACAATAATTGCGTAATAACACATGTGCAGATTATTTCGTACAGAAGAAAATTATTTTAAGAAAGCCTCGTATGTGACATAAAAGTGAAAGTAAGGTATGTAAATTATGCAATGAGATGGAACTGTCGGTGACAACCAGAAAGAGTGTAAAACACGAGTAAACAAATAAGATGATGCGGATGATTCTGTCTCACAACAAAACGTGTTCGAGAGATTAAGGAGAAAAGGGTCAATCTATTACGTTCCACTTGAGTAAATTTTAAAGCGTTAAATTCCTTGGCTCGTTAAGCTCGAAATTGATCGTCGGCAATTGGTTTTTCGTGATCCGTCACGACGGGCAGACGACCCGTCGCTCCCGTGAGCTCATCGATTATGCATCATATGATTTGAATTTGCATTACGGAATGTCTGTTTCTGCGAATGTATTATACACACACACACACGAGCCGGGTGTAAGCCGAAAGTGGGGAAGTACGTGGACGTGAATCCATGAATCGGAGGAGGATGGACCGATCCAGGACGACCGAAAAGGAAACGAGAACGAGAGAGCGAAGGCGCGCGCAGCGCGTCTCTTTCACTTCGCACACCGACACATCATCGTTTCGTTCCTGAGAGTCTTCCAGGCGACCTAACGCGATCGCCAGCTGCTTACACCGCGATCGGCTGCTTGACCACTCGTGTTCTCCTTACGGTGCGCGGCATCCGCCGATATCGCGTTGTCGAGCGTGCAGCCAGTTCGTCGGCCGCCGCCCGAAATTTCGGGAGAAGTGAAACGGAAGTGCCTCTTTCGCGCCGGTCCGAGGGAATTCTTCGCAAGTGGATCGGCTGATTTATCGGCGATAATAAATATCTAACTCATTCACGGAAGTCCAAGGTCTTTCTGAAGTTCTGAAGAAGGTCAGTGCGCTTGACGGATTTACGGAGTCGCTCCGCTTTTGAACACACGCCTTACCTGTCTCGTCGCCTAGTCAGTTGTACTGGATCACGAAATAAGTCGCGAACACTAAAGATACGCGATTAATTGCGAAGGAGTGCCGCTTGTCCGAAGTGACCTCGACTGACGGTTACAGTGAACTGATTATTATATATATTATCCGAGAGGATTTTATACGTCATCGCGAAAAAAATTGCTGAGTGAGTAATAAACTTGCGAGGCACGTTATTATCGCTGCAAACGATAACGAGATTTGAATCTTCATTAGCAATAATAAATCTAATATGGCTTTGCATTCCGGCTTTGATTCAAATATATTATTGACATGCGAAGGCACGATGCTGACGGGGCGATTTTAATTAAAATTCTTGTCGTATAATGCGATACGTATAGAATTTTGGAGTAACTATTCCTCGGAACACTTTTGAATTAGGACAACCCGCGAACTGAAACGCGACGCTAGTTTTTATCATCATTTTTTCACGATTCATTAACTTCGGCCTCATTATCTATTTTGCTGATTATTGTCCGTTTTTTCATTCGATTATAGTATATAGGGTGAAACGTGACATTATGGACGATTCCTTTTACACGTGTCTGACTTATGTTTAGTAATATCTATATACTTATCTAAACGATTACACTTCGATTTCTTCAGACTGCGTTTGGTTGCGTTTGTTGCATCTCGCAGCATGATACATATTCGACGTAATACAATCTTATTTTTAAATTTCACAGACGGTTATTTGCATTTCACAAAAATGTAAAGACCATCGAATGTTAATCCAATATTAATTCTTACAATAATTTCCGCAACTTGAGGAAAAATTGACAATTATGTATGTGTGTACAAAACTGTACCAATTTTTATAAAAATTTTTCCTCAAGTTGCGGAAATTATTGTAACAATATATGTATGTGTGTGTGCGTGTATACATATATATGTATATACATATGTATAACAGCCGGGAAATCCTGTTCCGGGAAATCCTGTTCCGGGAAATCCGGAACGATTTATGAACTCAATCAGTAAGAAAATAAAGTTCGATTACAGTAATTTTCTTTCTAATTAAGAATTTATGCCTATATTTTTTTATTTCTTTTTACTTTATTTTAGAAAATATTGAAATCTATATACATAAATAATCTCAAATACTAATAAATTGTAGAACACAATATTATAATATGTAATTAATAATAATAATTTTTATCGGAATGTAAAAATTATCCCAGATGATCATTCACGCAATAAAAACCTAGGTGACTATTCTCAGGTTAAAAAAAGTCTGTTTACTTGTATCTTCTTGTCATAATATTTGTAAAGCAAAATTATAAATTCGTACATCTAAAAGAGATAAAAATTATCATTAAATCTCAAAATAGATAATGCTGCATTTTTATAATATACGAGTTTTACGAATATAACTATGTACACCACTAACAATAAGAAAAGACATTGTATACGTTGTGGTGTACTTGTGCCACGAGACCGTAACATTGACCTAGAAAGTTATATTGCGGTCCACTCTTCCATTGTCCGTCAAAGAAAAGAAAATGCAACAAGTAGTAACAAGAGATATATATAGCAAAAATAAATATTAAAGGTTGTAAAAAAAGAAGAATCGATATTTTGTGCGCAATTCTTCGATTATATAAAGAATTTGTTAAAAATGAAAAGGAATTCTTGCTTGACTTCGCTCGGGGATACGTAATAATAATTTGCTACCTAATATATATAGTAATATATATCTTGTCAATAGCGTAAAAACCCGCTGTAAAACCGGCTTGGGAGAACTGAATATCAAGAATATCAAGAATGACCGTTGACTCTCGCTAGTATTTCTTGATTTCTTGTTCTATATAAGTTAAATTTTTATATTTGTATTGAAAACGCCGCAACCACTTATTTGTTAACTTGATAACGATTAATATATTACATTTTACGCGGTTGTTATTCCCGTAAGGCCGGAATTGAGAATCTTTTTAATTGAATCCTTCTTAATTTTTTTTTTAACAAACGACAATTTTTTTATTATTGTATATATGCAGCAATTAACGTTCTACGTTCGTAATTGCTCCCATTTTACGTCATCAGTACCTATACATTCTGAGTTATTGAATCGCCTTATTGCAGTACAAAGTTTTCTGATTGATATATTATCTCGCACATTCGTCATAATAAATCGATAATCTAATCATAATTGGTTTAGTGTCGCATATGATAGATGTGTCTATCTAATCGAAAGTAGCACAAGAGAATATAGCGTTTAGCGTATGGAATCATCATTACGGTTCCCTAATGGACCGCTCCGTTGGAATCGAGAACTCCGTAAAATGAGCCGTTTATCTTTTTTTTTCTTTTTTGCAGATTCAGAGTTTCGTATAGGCTGTACGATACCGTGCAAGAGAGCCCAATGCTCGCGGTGGAGAAAGAAAAACGATGACAGGATGTCGAGTGTGGGGGATAATTTTACTCGCAGTCATATGGAAAACGACCGCGTACGCAAACGCCACGAACGTCGCGCAAATCTATTCAAATGACGAAGACGAGAAATCGTTCGAGCTGAACAAATATATTTATTCCTGGACAGGGCCAAACGCGCTGGCTAGGTCGGCCTTGGTCGAGAGACAGGAAAGGCTGCAATATAATTGCGAGCTTGAAAGTAACGAGGTCGATATCCCCGCGTTAAATCCGGAATTATTTCGAAATATTCTCGTGGATGATTTGCACGAATTGCTCTACTGCTACGTACCGAAGGTATCGAGATTCGTCGTCTTTTCTTTCTTGGTCGAGATTGTCTAATAATAACTTGTAAGGAGTGCTTGTAAATCGCGCCGCGTTACGCGTTCTAAGCCCGGTCTCATCTTTCAGGTGGCTTGCACAAATTGGAAGCGCGTACTAATGATCGCGACCGGGAAGTGGTCCGGCAATGATCCTTTAGAGATACCGGCCGATCAAGCTCATTCCCCCGGTACTTTTCAACGATTGAACAATTACACGCTGCCCGAGATACAGAAAAAATTGGCGACATACGACAAGTTGATTGTCGTGCGACATCCCCTCGAGAGGCTTTTATCGGCTTATCGAAATAAATTGGAGACCAAGCATGAAAAAAGTGCGAAATATTTCCAGACTCGCTTCGGCAAGAAAATCGTCAAGGTAAAAAACGAGCCTTCTTAGAACACAGTAGAAAAGATTTCGTACTTATGTTAAAAGGTCTACTCAAATTCTTGTTAAAATTTTTATGTTGAATTCAACATGATTCGAATTAATTTAATTTGATTATGTGATTACGTATCTGAATAATTTGTGTTAAATTGATATTTAATAATTCTCCGTATTAAAATAACACAATTTATGAATAAATGAATAAATAACGTAAAAGTAATGTAGTTTTAAATTATTATTTCAAAGAATGAATGAAATAAATATAACTGTTAATTTAATATATTATAAATGTTTAATTTTACTAAAAAAAAATGTTTCCACGATTTGTTTCCAAATTGTGTTAAAGTGCTTCTGTGTTAATTTTTACTTAATATTTGTGTTATTTTTTATTTTATATTTATCTTTTTGGGTTAAATTAACACAAAAATTTGAACGGGCCATTTGAGGTATGTAAAATGAGTTAAATTTAACACAAATTTTCCAACTCTGTGTACAGTGTAAATATAGTAAAATTTCTGCTTTATCGTTTATATTTTCTTTCTTTAATATTGTTTCTTTAATATTGATATTTCGATTACATGTTATTCGGCACGCAATGTATTTACGAATCAATATATGATCTCATGCTATGATTTCATGTTAGATATGATAGCCTAAATTAAAACTGGCAGAATCAATAAACGACTTATCTCGATGAAATTTCTTCCTCTCGAATTATTTTTAGCTGTATCGCCAAAGGGCTACATTTAGTACAAAAAGAAAATATTTGTTTGTTCAGGCGTCGTATAAGATGTAAATCCTTGTTTCTTCGGCAATTGAATCAAATTTAGAAGTACCGTATAATTGCGCACTTCTCCGGAATATGATTGCGATTAATCCTGCGAGATTATTGTCCCACTTTTATCGCATTAACCGTTAATGGCAGGTTCCGTATGCAAATGGAGAACGAATAGCTCAACATCGAAAACATCAAGTCACAAGTAGTGACTTTAACTGCGTGACATTTTTGCAGAGATACAGACTGAACGCGACCGAGGAGTCTCTGAGGAACGGTGACGACGTAACGTTTCGCGAGTTTGTCGATTTTGTCACCGACGACAATACCGAGAACGGAACACGAAATGAACATTGGAGACCGGTATACGATCTGTGTCAACCGTGCATAGTTAATTACAATCTCATAAGCAAATACGAGAGTTTGGTCGAAGACGCCACGGAAGTTCTCGAACGGATAGGCGTCACATCTGTAAAGTAGGTAGTACATGCGCGCACTTACGATAATACTCACGATAGCGAGATGATAACATTGTCCGACACAGATTTTAAATCACAAAGGGGACAAAGTGATTTTTACAGACTTTTTTTTGTCGTTGAACAAATAAAATTGCTCTATCATGTTTTTGAGAAAATTTTACTTAAAAATGCCGAAAATTTATATAAAATTTATTTCCAGCGATTACAAAAAATTTGTAAGGATCATTTTGTCCCGTTCGTGGTTTAGAAAAAAAATTTATCGGACAGTGTTCAAATATTTTAATAGACACCTAGATTCGCGGAAACACTCTATTAAATATAATTGCGCAGTTTTCCAGCTAGACCGCCAAGCAGCGAGCCGACCTCGAGAAAACTGGACAGATACTATTCTACCCTGAGCTACAAACAGCTTCGTAAGCTGGCAGATCTATACAAATTAGATTTAAGGCTGTTCGACTACTCGTTGGAGGACGTGCTGGGATTCTCCTTGGCTTAAGACGCTCGTTAATAACAGAAGTAGATGTATGTGATACGTGTAAACTGTCACATCACTGAAAGTGATATGACCAAACACGCTGATTCATTAGGATGAATTATTAATATTTAGGATGAATAATTAATATTAATACATTTTGTCAATTCAATAATATGGAAAACATTCTATTTTAGAATTTTTAACTTAAATCTCGAACGGCAGACTTTTAAGCTGTTTGTTGGAGATTCTTTTGTCGATAAAGCCTCATACTACCTCTTTTATAAACGGTATGAAATATTTATAAAATCAACTACTTATAAAAAAAATATGTATATTGTATATTACATATTAAATACTTAAGTATATTACATGACATATTTCGTTTTGACATTTTAATTTGTTTTTTTTATTGAGCCATGTGGCAATTCGACTATAGATATTAATATGAATGAAAAATCAAAAATACCTAGTTGTAAGGTGTATAATCTCTAAAATGTACATATGTACAAAGATATATTAAATGTGCAAATGTATACGTGACTGAAATATAAATCGTTCTATAAATTGCGAAATATGAATTGCATATTCTCTCATTTTATATATTTCTTGTATATGTAAAAAATTACATATATTAAACTTTTAAAGGTTACCGCTTTACATGTTAATTATGCGTTATTAATTTTATCGTCATATTTCACGGTCGAAATATATTCATATACATATATTTATAAGTACTCGTATATAGATGCAGTACCTCAGAACTATTTATTTTTGAAGTTATGGCGTTTTAAATGTATAGCGGTGCCTCGTGCCAAGAATTTAGGGATAGTAAAGCGAATAAAAGAACTCGTTTCGCCTGTGCCAAGAAAGAATCACTGTCAACTTCTTACAAGTCGGGTTTCGTAAAAGTCATATGAGATGTACGCCGCAATTTTTATATCGGTACGCAATTTATAGAACGAAATATTATCTTAGGATAATCTCTATTTATATGCGCACCATGTGTACCGTGAGTTAATAAAAGTAATAAAAGTTTCGCTTTTCGTTATTTTCGTAACGTAAATTGTGTCATATCGTGTCCAAAGTTATTGCTTTGAACGCAGCCATATTTGAGTGCCTGTATGTAAATAGTATTGTAGTGCAAGGATATCTTCAATTAAGAAATATCTGCAGAAAGGATTCCACAGAGATCAGAAATTATGTGTAGTTAGTAGTTACCAACTAATTAATTATTCTTCGTAGATAAAATTGTACATATGTAGCATTGCAAACAACATGCGAATATTATGTATATTATGTATTCAACAATAAAATTGTAATTAAGACCTTTGTGATTAGTAATGAGTGCTGCCGACCAATTAATAACTATTGAATTATTATCTCGGTTTAATTTTTTTAACTATTAGTAATTAAATTAAATTGATTGCTATTACAATTAAATCGACTCAGTGAATTGAAAAGTTAAAAAAATTTGGCTAAGATCGGCCTTTGGATGTTAATATACACGTTCCGTAGATCCACGTCTGAATTTGTTATTGAAGACAAGAATAATATTTCTGTCGACTTTGATTGGGAATTTAATTCATAAATTAGATCGAGGAATAGTAGTATCCGGTACGTGTTTTTCACGAGGTAGGCGTGTTATATAACGGTCGAGCTGGAGTTCGGAGGTGTCCGTACATTGTTCATCGAGATTGATGTTTGGCTAAACGAGTTAAATTTAGACGAGAGCCCGAAAATGATGGACGGCCTTCTATATTGGCACGGATCGGCTAAGGAGTGAAATCTTAATCGCGCGCAACAGTTCTGGCAGTTACCCGAACTCATTTCAGAATAACACGATGCATCTTGCAAATCCCAATCACGCTTAATGGACCGATGCATATTAATTTCGTAACGATCTTGAACCTGCCAATACTTATAAGCGTCTCGACGGTTATCTGGAACCGATCTGGCGGCGTTTTTGTTAGGAAGTTACGCCTAACGTCCACAATGCCTTAATATAACTCGAGGTAGCGAAAACTCCGTTCTGCTCTCCAAGCAACATTAGCCGATGGGTGGGATCTTGTCTTCTACCAATCCTGGAGCAGAAGGTGCTCGCGGGAAGGTGCGACACGGTATACGTAAGCTAATGGGTGGGGGTGGTGATGCGGTTCCTGGAGGAATTTCGGGATCGCAGGGCGGTGCGAGCGCGCGAATCCTGCACCGCGTGATCCAGTCTACGATCGCACGTAGGGCGGCGTGGAACGCATTCCTAGATCCGAGTGATCTTCAAGAATCGGAAGCTCAAAGTGTTTTCATGTAATAACGTTTACAATCGGAAATAGATTACCAATCGATTATAACGGCAATAATTCGCAATTAGTTCGTGATAATCCGAGTATATTCGAGTGAGTATCGCAGCTCCTCTTCAAACGAAGATCGATCGAAGCTCGAGTTTTATAAAAATATTACAATGTTGTATATTCTTTAATTGTAAATGTCAGAAATCAGTGCGATGTGAGGAGAAAATAAGAATCACTTATTGCCGTTGCACACATAAGTTCACGAAAATTTGAAAAGAACGATCGATCGATTCTTTATCAATGAGGAATAAGGGAAAATTTTATCGGGCAATGGTGTGTACCTAGTGAATAATTGATTTCATATGTCATAACATACAGCTCTCCATACCAGTAAAAAAAAATGCCAAACGCGGGACACGAGACGACGAACCTTCTGATGACGTATTTCATCCTTATTCTTCTATTAATCTCGCTTTGGGTATTGTACTCGGGATTGTTTTTTTAAGCACAACAGACATTCCTCACCATGGTGAGTTGCGTCTATTAATGAATGTATTTGCATCGTTTGATTTTTATTTACAAAATATTTACATCGAGTGGCTCGAGTACTTTCGCATTTTCTATTTTAATTTTGATATTGTTAATATCTAAAATCATTGCATGAAAACAATGCTTTTCATTTTTTTCCAATTAAAATTATCTAAGTGTATTTGTAGCTTTAATTTTAAGATCATATGACGCTAGGAGAGAAGAGTTACAGAATAAGACTATGGGGTTAAGAAGGTTTTGTGTTAAGTTGGTCATTGAAATCTCCGAACAGTAAGCGGAATTCATTCCATTATTCGTCTTGCTTCGCTTTAATCCTATATATATATATCTTATGATATCGTATTGCTTTCAATGTTTATTATTAATAAGTCATTTGATTACATCGTTCCATTTGAAATGGTCAATAATATAAACTTAACTTGCATTTAATAATATTTTAAATACGGAATGTCGTACATTTTTTTTAGGGCTGAACAACAAGAGAAAACATGTGTCGAAAGGCGGATGCATTCAGAGGATCCAAGATCGTCACGGACACCTCGTTCGGAGCTCACCAGTTCTCACCTACTATATATTTTCTACAATTTAGGCGCCTGGAGACATGTTCTACGCAAATCACCTTTGACTGTTTAGCGACCGATTTCCACGACGGAAATGATCTAAAAATATATTTACCGGGTCATAGGAAGAATTTCAAAAGTTTGTTCCCTGCCTCGCTTCAATTTCTTGCCACTTCGTCGTGAAAATCGGCTTATCGACACCAATTATATCTTCCCCGTTAATTAGCTATGAATACATTGTCTTGAATGCAAAACAATATTTATTATCTCACGAGCGTGATCTACAGTCTATAATTCGCATCGTCGTTGAATTGTGCTCATTTGAAGTCATCGAAATAAATATATCAGTTTGTTTCACGTGCGTTCGTATATATCGGAAACGCCTCGTTTACCTTCAACTGGCGATATATTAAAAATATATTACGAATATATTTCTTTAAAAATCTGTAGTATATGTTTCTTTTTTATATAAATGCAACACAACGATAAAATAAATCTCTTCGTTGAGAATGCCGCGCGGCTAGAGTTTACTTTGCCATTACTTACCGTCACTCCGGAAATAACTTGTCATTATGTCATTATTATCGTGCTGGTATGCGTGATGGTAAAACGGGCTACAATTAGAGAAGGAGGACGCGCGCAATTGCGAAAAATTGCGGATTCTGTTACGAGGTGCAAAACGGCGAGAACTTTGTAGAGACGCGAACGACGTGGCCGTTCCGCGTTATGTGTGGGCGTTTCTCCAAAAATAGTCGGCGCTTCCAGCTCTCGAAGTTCGGCCGTACGTCCGCGTAGAACTAAATCGGTATTTTCGACAGCGCACGCGAAAATAGACGACATGATTAGTACACATTTCAATGCTGGGCCGCAATTAGGGCCGCGTTTAACGAAAAGCTTTCAAACATTACGTAAGGCGGAGATTCTCCTGTGTGAGGCCGCGTATGACTCAAGTATCGAATTACTTTGCTTAATGTATTCATGCGCACTTCTCAAATACCGACTTCTATGATATAAATATCCACTTTTTTTTTTGTACGCACACATCCGCTGTTCTCGCCTTTGTTTTGCGGGATAACTTATACGTCTCGTACAATCGCCAAGTCAAATACCAGATTTACTCGGCTCTAACAAGTCAACACCGCTTTTACGTTTCTTCCAGTTCCGACGTAAATCTGCCATCTCCGTACTTGACCGTACCGGAATGCCACCCCGTTATATTTGCACGTTGCTAATTTCAAATGTGTTCCTTATATTATTGCCAACATTTAACGGACAGGTGCGTGCAGGTGCGTGCGGATGACGAAATGCACAAATCAAATGAGATGCACGAGTACGAAAATTGACGTGTCACGTTTACGTAACCGATCGAGCGATATCCTGAAGAAGGACCAGAAATTGCAACATTATTCGTAAACTTATGCAGATCATTTGTCGTGTACGATTTAATTCCGAAGATCACCACACACGATATCTCAAACTCTCTCTTTCTCTCTCTCTTTCGTAGGAAACTCGTCGTAGTAAATATTTTCACGGGCGTGGACTTAAATGTTACGGCAGCGCTCCAGTAACCGCTCGAAATAGATCTAATCGCTCCAGATTCGTAGTTGCTCGATGCGGCATCCGCACACCCGGTGTCCCGAGAGATGTTATGTACGATGGTGTACCAATGCCAAATTCATTTCCTCATTCAATTACCCTTCCGATAAAAGTGCGATCAAACATCCAATTACGTTGTTTAATTTATAAATTCAATTACATTGTTTAATATATATCGCTAGTGAAACTTTTGGCGACGATTATTTTGACTTCTTGACTGCGGAACAAAGATATATTCCTATGAAGTAAAAAATCTCCAGGACGCTTATGAAGCTACATCCCAAGAAAAGATTGAATACGCCGCCCAGCGCACCTGAAAAGATTTTCTCTTCTTTTAATTAAGAAATTAATGTTTAATATACACACACACACACAATAATTTTCAGTCCTTTGCTACACACGATGAGTTGTGTTTGTATTAATTTCGATCATTTTTACAAGTATATAAAAATTATTACGTGATTTTAACATGTAAGGGAAGAGAGAGCAAATAGTGACAGGGGGCAAATAGTGTCACTTTACATTTCTTCTCTTTCCCGCGTCTATTTTACCACTACTCGTTAATAGAAAGACAGTTCTCAAGCATCTAATCATCTTCTGAAAAAGCCGTAAAAATCAAATGTCAAATATAGCTAGCGGAGAAGTTTAAAAATTTTGAATTCGTGAAATAAGGTAAACCTGGATTTTTTTTGATATTTAAAGTTATATTTTCTTAATTGTTGAATCGTTGAATGAAATCTAACCTATTCTATGCCATATGATACTTTTTTCCTCTATTTTGATATACATAATTCCTATGCTTGTATATTAATTTTATTTCTCTCAGTAAAGTTTTCAAGGAAAAAGTAACTCCTGGAGCAAATAATGACAATTTTTAGTTGGGTAAATAATGACAAATCAAAAATCTTTTTTAATATTTGAATATAATTTTGAATATAATTTTTCTAATTTATTTGGGATAATGTGAGATTAGTTACAAAGAAAGATCCAGAATAAACGCGATTTTCAATAAGAAATATTAGCAAATAATATTACTACTATTATTTATCAGTAAATAAAAATTTACATATGGCAGAGCATAGAAATTAATATAAATTACCTTATTTAATCAAAATATCAAAAGAAAGATCGATTAAGAGTTAAGAATTATTTTAAGAAGTATTTTGTAATTGTCCCATAAGGTGTCAATATTTACCCATAGGATGGAGCAATATAAATAGTGACAAATATAGGTTTTAGTTTTTATAAAAATCTACCCCGTATACTATGACTTATGGAATTAAGAATTTTGTATATTTGAAAGTGGAAAGTACTCTTTTAGTAAAAAATCATCTCTTATAAACTTGAAATTAGCTTGTAGGGGAGAGAGGAAAAAATCCGTCACTATTTGCCCCCCTTCCCTTACTTTAACATCTTTAAAAAAATATTTATAAAAAAAATTGTGTATTAAAAAAAATTGTATATAAATATTATAACTGCTTACAGCCAAGGCTAATTACCCAATCGTGTGAACAAAGGGGACATGAATGATTTAATCGTGTAAAAGAGTTAAAACAGATTGTGAAAATTTGATAAAAATACAAATAATCGCTTACATAGTAAATATAATTCATCAGCAACCGGGATTGTTTCTGTTTCCATGAATGTTGAGGATCTCATGAATACGCTTAGAACAGATTGAGCTTTCGAAAGATTTTTACTGAAATAAATAACATATATCTATATATGTATGGCAACGTAATATGGTATATACATATTTAGAAACAATATTTCGAGCGATGTTTATGTGCTTTGTATCATTTTATTATAACATACTATATCGGGGGATTGAATTCGTGTGCACCGTTTAACGGGAGCGTAGAAGTACGTAAATGGTACATCACATTCCAGCATGGAGTTATACATTCGCATGTAAAATTTTCTGTAACCATGTTTGTGATGATCCGTGTTTTGTTTGCATTCTTCCAAAGACAAGGGAAATCTTCCCAGTCGCAAAGCTACAAGGGTAATATTAAAGAAATATTAAATTTATTAAACATATTATAGCTATAAGATAGTAATTTAGAGAAATTATTTCGTTATAAAACACACACATACATATATATAGGGTATTAAAAAAAACATTTAGCACTTATATAATATATAGTAGATAGTGGATAGTGTACATCATACTGTATAAAAAAAAATCTTAGTAAAGATAGTTGAAAACTCAATCGTTCTGATATATATATATA
>NW_012026807.1:2028782-2029430 GCF_000956235.1 Wasmannia auropunctata
TTAACGTATATAATTTTTATTTTTGTTAGTTGGTTGATGTAAGAACTGCAAATACTGAGCTTCGTAATACAAGCAACATTTTTTGTGCTTTGCTTAGTCGAGATTAACAATTTTGGGATTTTTCGTATAAAGGTTATTTCCAATTTGATGACAGAACATATAAATATGAGACAATCTTTAGTCAAGATAACGTAGTAGGAATATATCTCGATACATGGATGCATACTGGTACATTACAATTTTTTATAAATCATTGGATAAGTAATCAAATATCTTAACAAATATTTCTTTGTAGAAACAGAATTTTGATCTTTTTATAGGTATGATTTTTACAAAATTGAACAATATTATGTTTTATTCATTAATAAGTTCTACAATGATTCACTGCGTAATGATATTAATTTATAGTCGTTCATTCTATTTTTTATTTTTATAAATATGTTTATAAATAATTATAATTGTCATGATTTAATAGATTGCTATAACGAAAGACATTAAATTTTCTGCAAAATAGATTATTTTGGATAATTTTTACTATGCCCTGGTAAGACTAAGAATAAAAATAAAATAATATAATATCTAATTGATATTCGTTATTGTATTTATTTATTTTCAATTATTAATAGTTTTTATGACAAGATTCTATAA
>NW_012026807.1:2029450-2102817 GCF_000956235.1 Wasmannia auropunctata
TATATATATATATATATATATATAATTTTCCAAGGAGGATATAACATTATCATGATATTAAAATGACTTTAAAACAGCTCCAAAATGATTATTAAAAGTCACTTTTTTTTAATTAGACACAATTTTATTTTAACATCATTTTGACGTTATTACCCGTTGTTTTGCTTGAGTTTATATGTTAGTAACATGACTGATTGGCTTCTTTTGCATGCGACGTGAAGATTTACCTCAGTGATTACAAACTGCATTTTGAATGTCTCTATTCAATTTCCTCATAATACATACCTCATAATAAAAGATTTCACCGGCGGTCAGTCAGTTGTCATCACCCAGCGATTGCGGATCTCTTTGGCGATTACACAGTTCGAGGTAAAGATTTGGTAAGATTATTCTCTCCTTTCACGTACACGACATGTAGAAGCCAATAAGTCAATGTACTATACTAATATACAAACTCATTTATACATAAGCAATGATTGAGTTTGCGATTTTCCGATATTTAATAAGGTATTTGTATTCAGTACGGTGTGTATTATATCCGTTCTATAAGTGCTAAATTCTTTTTTTAAATACCCTCCATAAAATCTCACTTTAAAATTAGATACCTTTATAGAATGTTTAATAGTTATGGGCGTATAGTAGTATGGTAAACAACCACAAATATTCAAAGTAGCATTGATAGAGCAGCTGGTAAAGCAGTTGGAATATCGATACGTAGGAAAATATTTCAATTTAGCTTTAACATCTGCGCAATTCGGAGTCATTTTACCAGTATGAGAATCTCGATAATATCCGGAAAGTTTGCTATTGACAACTGGAGTTACGGAGATCTATATGGTATCAAAATTAGGTATTATGCAAAGTACTTAGGAAAGGTTTGTGACCAAATATTTTTTTATAATATCATCTAAAAGAATCTAAACTGTATTTTAACTAAAAACCTTTATACATAAAATATTTACCTGTAATTCTTGCTCTGCTTGTAGAATGTGTCTAGGAGCCATGGTGGCGACATATTCCAGAGGATGGTGAGGAAACATCTGTCTCATAGAAAAAGACAAATATACAATTAATGCTATTTTGAATACTTATTTGAAGAAATGTGGGAGACAAATATCTTTGACCGATATTCGTGAATATAATTCTCTTCTTTAAAACATAAAAAATAAAATTATTCATGTTTAGAAACATTATTATATTTGTTAATTGTGTACCACAAGACCGACGGAATTTGTTGAATATTTGATGTATTTTTGTTCTGGGTCATCATCCTCAAATAAAAAATTTCGGTGTAGAACAACTTTAAGACCGGATCTTGGTCCGTAATAAAGAGTTGTACGAAGTTTGTTGAAGTTTCTGGTCCTATAGTTTAATTAGAATTAAATTGTAAGGCAATTGTGTCATAATAACAACTAATATGTAATAATGCAGATGTAATTACCTGCCGGTTTTTATAAAATCTTCGAGAAGATAGTTAAAGGAGCAACATATACCTGTGAAAGTATAAGACACTTTAAACAGTTCGCTGCAATTTCTAACATGGGTTTCCCAAAAACAGGTTTCGAACAAGTCTTCGCAAGGTCGTAAAGCTTTTATTAAATCTATCAGTGTCATGTTGTTTGTCTCCAACAGTAATTTCATCTCGTCCACATGACTCTGGCCACCAGGAGCGTTTTCATTCGCAAACGCGGGACCATATCTAATCGTAAGAGAAATTTTGTATTTTATTATTATTAATCTTTAATACACAGATAATTTTCCGGTCTTTTACTACACGCGATGAGTCATTCGTTTCAGGTTTAATTTTCATCACTTTTATACAAAAAATTATTAAGTGATTCTTACATATATTTTAGATATCTTTAGAAAGTATTTGCAAAATTGTACAATATATTAAACAAAATTATATATGCATCACGAAAGTTGTTTCTTTGCAGGATTTCTAAATTGAGATTTTTTTATATACTTTTACAAACACTATTAATAAAAAATACTCGTACCTAATCAAGAACTTTGCTGTACTGTTAGTCATATTGCGTGGTATAATTATACTTTCAAACACTTTTCTGCGTCTTGAAGACATGGGTGGTATTAATGGGCAGATAGTAAGAGCTGGGAAGGGGGCCTCATATATTGACCTGTAAAAAGTCTTAACGACGCTGCGGACTGGATTAGAGCTGTAACGTATCCAGAATTGCTGGAGCATCATAGTTAAAACTAAAACAACGATGTCACTTGACATTTAACGAATTTCAACATTAAGCACTAAACACTGTACATTAAGTTAATTAACTTGAATTAAATTACTATTTACTCTTTGGCTACTATGCGTAATCATTATAGTGCTTTCTCTTTAAACTAAACCTTTTGGGACAAAACGTATGTAACGCATTACCGTTACTATTACTTTCTTGTTACTTTTTTGTAATATCAAAATAAGTTTAAGTACATTTTAAATTTATATTTAATAATAATTATTATAAAACTATATTGAAACTTTTGAAACTAGTTTGTATATATAGAGCAAGTTTTTTCTTTGTATTACTTTTATAGAAAGTTCAATTTATTGTTGTTAAACATTAATTATTAATTATAATTATAAAGATTAAAGAGTATATTCCAATATTCACTGTTAGTATTAAAAATTTATAGTATATATGTAATTTAAATTATAGATTTTCAATACTGATAGAGGCTATCGGAATGTAGTCTAAGAAACATTGGATATTTTTCAAAAAATAGATTAAAAATATATATTATAAAAAATATAATAAAAGTAACGATAAAAGTAACGGCAAATTCGTTACCGTTACTATAAAAAAGTAACGACGTTACCATTATCGTTACAAATAGAAAAAGATAACGATAATGATTTACTTTCCAACCTGTATTATACAAAACATATACTAACTTTTTTCTGTGCTTGTCGCTATCAAGTAGGATTGCCTTTAATTATTTTTGATTTACGTTTATTTCTTAAAAAAAAAATTAAAAAACGTTAGCGTTTTTTAAATAGATTTTGCGACCTGTGCATGTAGCAATTAATATAATTTCGCGTATCAGTTCAATCATAGCCAAAAGTTTAAAAGCGCAGTACATAATCATATTACATCTGTGTATAATTATGCACATTTGTTACCTACACACAAAACTGCAGATCATAATTGCGGTCCAAAAGAGCTTTCCGATAATGCCGGTTTTTAATTGCAAATGGTTGAAATACTTCATTCCGTGCACTGAACAGTCATGCAGATATTCATGTAAAATCTCTTGGCCAATTTCTTTTTTACTCTTTTTTACTCTTACCGGCCGATTATTGTACAATTTGTCATTAGCGTATTCGATCAATTCTCTTTTCATTTTTCTCGAGACTTCTATATGATTCACTGTAATCTTTTTCACTGCATGTTGCTTATGTTGCGAAGTATTTAACATGACGCAGACTGAAAAAACTCGCGATTTTCTCAAAATCCTTTCCGACGTTCACCGCTTACGAAATATGTTGCACACAACTGCTCGCTTGATAATGCTTCTTCTACGATGTTGCTTTATACTGTTGTTTGATCGGAATCACGTTGATTTTATCACTTCACATAGAAAGTTGTGTTGCTACAATCAAACATGCAAACATAGCGTGTCAAGGCTGACTTTAAATAATTTATTACGTTTTGCAAAATTAATGAAAGGTAGATAATGGCAAATCTGATAATCGGATAAATTCAGTACCTTAAACAGATTTTTTTTCTGACGATTAAACGATCGCGATTAGTATAAATCGATTCTATTACGTATTTAAAAGACAAATCATTTTCCCACATGACGTCATCTTATATGTGACTCTCAACAGTTTTAAGAGAAACAGATAAGTTAAGAATTAAAACGTACACTTAAAATTTACTGTTCAACCTTTATTTACAGAATCTCACGAAAACAACGAGGAGAAATGCCTAACCTAGAGCACGTACAAATAAATAATATGCAACAAAATATAAAAAGTTACCTATGTACAGAATGGAAAATTATTTGTTATCAACGTATCGTCGAATCGTGATTCGCGATTGTTCTATACCACAAAGTGAGTTCTTCTATCGAGCGCGGTGCCTTGATGAATTTGCGAGTGTAGAATATTTGTGACTATTCGACGGTGTACCGTCGTGTTAAAAATCTTGGAATAGAGCTAGCTGGTCCGGTGGCAAGGGCGGTTGGGAACGCCAGTCGGTTTCAGGATAATCGTCGAAGCAGCTTGCATCGCCGGGCGTTTTCACGCGTGGCCTTATCGGCGGTGTCAAGGCTCTTTGCGGCACCTACGGACATTGATCGATCGTTTAACCGCCGCTGCGTTCCCGACATATCACGAAACGTGAGGGCACGCATGCGGTGACACTTGTTAAATACTAATTTGTTAGCTTCCGTCATGTTTTATTTACACTGCACGTTTGCGTCACGTTACGTTTACGCGAAATATCAAGCAGACCAGATATGAAATTACCAGCGGCCATTCGACCAGCTTGAACCAACGGTGCCTCTTGACGTCCTCGGCGCCCTGCCTCATGTTTCCCAGTCTCTTCGTTCTGTCAGCGATCAACAACTTCTTGATCAGATCCTTGGCGATGGGATCCATGTGCTTCGGCCATTCTATCCTACCGCTCAGGATCTTCTCGTAGATCCCGAAAGGGTTGTCGTCGAAGAACGGCGGGTATCCCGCCAGCATCTCGTAAATTAAAACGCCTAACGCCCACCAGTCCACGGCTTTATTGTGTCCTTTACTTTGAATTATTTCCGGCGCCAAGTATTCTGGCGTGCCACACAAGGTCCACGTTCTAAAAATGCACGTGTTAATTATAGCCACGGTGTCACAATGTTTTATTATGACACGCCGTTAAGAAGTAACAGGTGAAGTTTAGCCGTAATATGTGCTAATTGCATGACATGCGCATCTTGATTTACGACAGATGGTCGGTATCAACGCAATTTAAGCTTTACAGAAATTAGTAAGGAATAAACAAAAATGACATTAGATTATAGCATTTTATTACGTAAACTCGTTAATTTTATTTTTACGTGCTCATTCCTTTCCGACGAGACGCTCTATTAATACGCAAAACTTCAATCCACTTATCTTCAATCGTCGTCAATTTATGTTCCATTTCTGAGTTATTCTCGTCCCCAAACGAGACTCACCTGTCCGTAAGTTTCTTGGAGAAGCCGAAATCGGTGATTTTGAGATGGCCCTGACTGTCGAGGAGAAGATTCTCCGGCTTGAGGTCCCGGTAAACTATATGTTTGCTGTGCAAATAATCCAGGGCGCAAACTATCTCGGCTGCGTAGAAGCAACTCGTGGGTCCGGCGAATCTCCCGGCCGCCCTCAAGTAAGAGAAGAGCTCACCGCCGGCGACGAATTCCAGCAGCATATAAACTCTGGCTTCGTCCCTGCCGCTCCACAGCCTGAAAAAGATCGATCGTCAGTCTGACAAGTCTGTCAGCTGACAAGCCGAGCTGTTACGCGAGCAGAGATCTCGATTTCGCTCCGCCGGACTGAAAAAGCGTTCTCCTCGCGTGCGCGAATCGATTTCTCTCGCCTCTATATATCCTGTTATTAATCATGACGTGGTGCAAACTAGTCGGACGGCGTTTGCGTGTATCTGCTTACGTCTTGGCCACGCTTTTGAATCGTCTCCGCGAGAATCCTTTCCTTGACCGACAAATGCAACACTTTCCTCATTCCCTTGGACGATTACATCGCGAACAAGCACGCTTGAAGTCATCGGGAACGGGGGAGGAAAGGGGGTAATTGCCGACCATCCTCAAGTAATGTTTTCTATTCAATATAATAACAGACGTAATACTTACATGTTGACAATGAATGGGTGTTTAACTTCCTTCAGAATTGTGATTTCATTGCGCAAGTGCTCGACCTGCTTCAGTCTGATCACATCGACCATGGAGAGGATTTTCAGAGCGAGAAATGTTCCATGATGCCTACAGAGAACCACCCTGCCGAAGGTGCCTGTACCTAAAAAAAAAATTGTATTTAAATTTAGATTAAATATTAATCTACTAAATACCAAAAGATTCTTACACGCTTTTCTGTTTAAAATTCTTGTAACTCGGACTCCAATCAAAATTTTTAGACCGTAATTAGTATTTAGGGATAAAATGAGTTGCTCTTTTGAAAAATCTAATCGGCGATAGGGTACAGGATATCTGGAAAAGATATAAAGATTGAAAGTAAAGGTAAAAAGAAATATAGGTGACACCTATATTTTTATTCTGACGAAAATTAAACTAATAAATTACACTAATGAATAATTTTGTCTATATTTTTTTAAACAAAATAAATCGATATAAGTATTATTTGATTTATAATAATTATAATATGTTAAATATTCTATTTAAGAAAGTAGAAAAAATCATTTATTAATCAAATATTTGTCAGTTAAAAGGCAGAACTTATAACTTATTCTTTTTTATCTCCACTTTCAATCTTTATATTTATTTACATCATTTTTTTTTCTAGATCGCACCCAACTAGATTTTCCAAAAGAGTAACTCGCTTTGTGCCTACAAATTTTGGAAATATATATAAGCAACAACTTTTATTACCACTGTATATTAACTGTAGTCTTAAAATTTTGATTAGGGCCCGAGTTATAAGGATTTAAAACAAAAAAACGTGTATTTTCCAAGGCTTAGGACCGGTTGTTCCACTTTCGGATAAATTATATAATACAATAATTTATCTAATAAATATGTGAATATTGGGCTAATAACATTGGCTGTTCAGGTATTTATCCATTAAGGTAAATTATCACATAGTTTATCGGAAGGTGAAACAATCCTTAATGAGCCTTTAATATAATGAGTCAATTGAAGTTTGGGATTTACATGCTCAACTTTAAAGATCCATCCATAAAATAGGTATTTTATATTATAATAATATCCATTTTCCCCAATATTTCGAATCAATTTCATTAAATCAAATTATTCTCGTATTTAATGAGATTTGACGATGGATTAAACTCGGTTCTCGGTCTGTCGATATTACAACTGAAATTCAACATGACACGAATTTCGCGAATAACGAGTGCGCTTATCGCAAAATATGCCGGTTCTATCAAACCGACCGCCATTGAAGTGAGCGTTAATTACCAACGCTTTCAACGTTCTTTTGATTCGATATGCATTGCGCAGCGCAATGCGGTCTATTTAATGCACTTTCCCACGAATGCAGGTGACTCGGTTGCTCCGGTTAACGTACCGTGACCAATTAGCGCGCATGCAATGAGCCTTGGCCAAATTAAACTGCGAAATTGGCCGTCACATTGCGGCGGCGGCGGCGGCGGCGGCCGCCGCCCGCGCTGCGAGATTTTGCATATCTCGTGGGCGCGTATACTTGTGTCGAAAGTGTACACACATCTCGCGCATGGATCAGTAGCGACGAAATTGGTCGCGCAACAAGGGCGGCGTGATACATGTGTGTCGCCTACCGGCGCGGCGAAGAGAGGAGATCCCGCCGCCAACGACGACTCGGAACAGGTGTCAACGGTAAAACGACGAAGCGCTTCCGGTGATGGCGTGGACGCTTTAAATACTCGCGCGACCAGCACGAATTTAGGTGAAGTCTGTCGCGCGGCAGTCTCGACCGAAGATTGTCCAAGCGCGATACACCGAAAGATTAGAAAACGCGTAAGAGAGGAAGATCTTGAAAATTTTCGCTGCACTGGTTCGCAGTTGCCCGAGCGCATCTGGGGCGAAAATTGTAAAAAAGAAAAAAAATAGAGAGTCTCGCGGGACGAGCACACCTGTAATTTTCCAAACCATTCTCTCACATAATTCTGACTTTAACGAGCAGTTAAATATATGCTGGGTACCCTCTTACTCTCTGGTGTCCCATTTCGAAAGCGGCGAATTTGATTTTCTCGCACGTAACTTTTTCCCAAATTTGTGAATCCAAAATATAAAAAATATGAAAATTATATTTTATCGTATAATGAATGTTCTCCTTTTTATCTAATCTTGGACAAATACATACGACGTTTACGAGTTTATCCCAGAATTTAACAACTTTCTAACAGTAATTTTATACACCATTAACGTATAAGAAATGTCTCTAACTGTAATTTTATATTTTTCGTAATTTTACAAGATAAATATATCAATCTTTTAAAAGACGTATTTATCTCTTTTTTGTATCATTATACGAATTTAATCTCTCTTTTTGTATCATGCCATTCATAAGCAAGATCTAAAATTTTCTATAAAACGAATATAAAATAACATTTTCGTAAAATTCAAATTCAAGGATTGCGTATCGATTTATTCCTAACACTTATAACAACCTGAAATATTACAGCTTGGTAAAAGTATTATATAATTAAAAAGAAAACTATAGGGAGAGACAGACAAAAAATTTAGTGTAAATTAGCGTAATCCCGTTCAGCTTTTTTCGGCTGGTATAATATTTCGAACTTACCAATCGTTTTGATGATTTCTAAATCGTCGACGTCGTATCGTGGCGGATCCTCCTGCGATCCTTCATCATCGGACGTGGTGTCCCCCGACATCGTTTACGCTGTACTGTCGAGCCGAGCGCGTCGCCAGAGAAAGTTTCTGATTTATTTCTCCCGGGCACCTCGACACGTGGAAAGAAGAAAGGAAGCTCTGGTTCAACGATCCACACCGCGATATTCTTAGACCCGAACGTACCGACGACGACTCGCTCCCATATCTTCGTGACTTTAACTTCGTAACGCGGCTTCCCAGAAACAACTTCGACGTCAGTCTTCGACGTAAAAATATGGTGATAAAGTATGGTGAGTTTAAATGAATAGGAGAACCACCCGGTACTTTGGATCGTTCTCGAGGACGATGGCGCGCGTTTCCCGAATTTCTCCTCGAATTTTCCCGAATTGGAAAAACACCTCGCGATCGGTGTTGCCTTCAAGGAAGTGTTCTCGTAACGTACTGCTCGAAAGTGAGTCGAGTACGAATGTCCCCCGTCCAACGACCCTCCTTCCCAATGGCTCTCGCTCGGAGCGGTGAAAATGTGTGCGTCGATTTCACAAGTGTCATTTAACCAGCGGCAAGTGCTTGCCGCGGTAAAACGCGCGTTCGAGCGTGAAAAAAAAAACCGAGTTCGCTCTCCGCGTTTTCACGCACGGCACACACTGCAGCGTTTTTTATCGTCGAATTTTATCGGCTCGCGGCTCTCCCGCGCTCCGATTAAATATCATTTCGGGGAGGGGGGAAAAAAAAGCGCGATCGCGAACGCGTCACGCGAACCGCGCGAATTCCCGCTCGAGGGATATACCGCGCGCGAGTGGTATTTGCAATCGGCACGGTAGCGGGTTCACCCGTTCACTTCGTATTTTCTAGATACGTGTTTTGCAACTTCGTTTTAACTGAGCTGTCATCCTTGGTTCTAAGTTCAACGCGTCTCTCACGGTACAATTCTAATTTTTTTCGATTTCATAATTCAGGAAAAACACATTATTTAACTCTGACATGCAACAGCGTGAACGGCGCGCGTGAGTGATCGCCGCGAGTTGTTAAACCGCTCGCTTCCCAGAAACGTCAGACTGCACTAACACCGATACGATCTCTGACGGCGAGCGCCGCGATCGACGGAGCACATCGCGCAGCAGAATTATTTCGTGTCATTCTTCCCATCGTGTTTCATCGAATAATCATCGAACCGGGCTCTCTCGAAAACGCTGACTGATGACTGGTTACCGTGTCATCCCTGGACCATGCGCAGCGCGGCAGTTCGGATGCCTACCAGAAACTAAACTGGTCACCGAGGGGTCTGAAAAGGCCTGTCTATCCTTCTGTTGCCCCCTCTCTTTCCTTTGACCCCCCATTCGCGCGACCACCTCGCGCGCTTACTCTCACTGAGCATCTCGTCTGTACCGTCTAGCCGGAGAGATTTTATAGGAAACCGCGATCGAAGAGAATCGTCGCGATACGGACGGCGGCGTCCCGAGATAGAATTAAGCGACTTACCGGAAAATCCATGGCCGATAAAAGCGAGCAAAGAGTAACAAAAATACTCGAATCTCGTCTGCTCTGAATTAGTTTTCAGGTTTCGTTTTGGCGAACGTGCGAGAGACGATTGCGTCAACCCCATAAATACGGGGGCTACTCACACGAAATTCGCCCGGGAGGAAAATCCTGAGATTAACCGCAACGCCACGCCGCTGCCCCCTCCGGATGAGTCTGACGAGTTTGCAGATCGATTTCGTGAATCATATACTGGACGATGACTATGCGCTTTAACATTTTCATTGGTACACTTATGTAGAGGGAAAAGATCGTTACATAAAGAAACAAACATGTCTGAAAGTCTCCTGTCAATGTGAAAGACATTCGCCGCAAGATATCAAAGTCCGTGGGAGCGGATATCCTCGTCGTCGCGGTGTTTCGTAAATTGACTATACGTTACTGCCGTTGCAAAACGATCAACGCGGACGGAGGCAAGCCCCGCTGACGATCGGGCGATTCCTTCGAATTTCGACTTATTTTTGAATTTGGCGATCGTCCAGATGCATTTTGCTACCGACGCCCGACGTCGCGATGACTGACGACACGTATCGAGTCCCGCTAACCCACGGGCGAGCCCCCATAAATCGCGGGCTTTTATATTTATCGCAAAGTGCTCCTCGATCTCGCGCGGGCGTGCTAAGAGCACGTTTGCTGATTTTATCAGCGGAAAAGAATCGTTACTTATCGGCGAGAGCAACGAGAGCCCCATCAGTGGACTCTGCGTTCCACTGATTCGTGATCCGGGAAATAAAATCTGCAGGATGCAAAGGCAGTAATTAAAAAATTATATCGTCATGAATCCGTGACTGTGTTCTTTCGTAATTGGATATTTGGCGTCCCCGCGTTTCGTGATCTTTAGCGTCTCAACATCTATTGCGAATATTGCGTAACGAGATAGATACAAACGTTGTATATAGCCAACAATAAGTGTTACATATTGCGTCAGCTTGCAAAATAAATTTATTGACGCGCACCTGTTTTATTCATTACGCGGCACGAGAATGGACCCCGGAGCGCTTGATGTTTAAACTGCAACTTCGCCTCTGCAGCTCAAACGAAAGTTTGTATGCGCGACAACGTTGCGTGATCTCGATATCGTTTGTCTCTCCCGGTATCCGTTCCGTAATACGCGGCTTGATTACCGACCAAACTAAAAATAATAATTTCCCGGAAATCCCGTCGTGCGATGTCATTCGATGCCAAGACAAGCCTTAATAATCACGTATACCAGCTTTGTGCGAGCGTATACTGAAATAGTTCGCGGTTATGAGGCAGCGATACGACGCACGGTATATTTTCGCGGATGGAATAAGCACCGCTTTTATGTGTACCGCATATTATGTAAAAGCCCCGTTCATCGATTACTCAATGGAACGCAACAAAGGGACTGCGAGGCCAATCGGCCACAACGTGTATGGTTTATCTACCGCAATGTTTAGTACGATGCCTTTTTATTAACTTATTTTTAGTGCGCATAACGAAAGGAAAAATACGTATACGATTTCCAATAACATATCGATGGAACGTACTATTAATAGCTAATATTTTGTAGTAAATTTAATGTAATATGTTAACGTAATGTAGTATATTACCTAGAGATAACTTTGAAAAAATATTAATAGAAAGCTTGAGGCTCGATTACAATTTTTTTTAGACTAGCACTATTAACATTTTGGATAGGGACGTTGGTGTTGAGCGATTGCCACAATATATCAGCTATAGTAACGGTATTTACAGTAACTCGAGAAACAAATGTGTCCACTTTCGCGAGATTGGACGCTTTTAGCGTCACTCTGCGGATGCGAATGAGCCATTGCAATCGATATATTTGTTACAAAGTTTTGATTTTGATCGTAAGTCAATGTTAGCTTTTGCGATGACGGTGGTCGAAGATTGATGGCACGTAGAACAATCGTGAACACCGCGTGCGTTATCCAAGAAAGATGGAGTTTGACTGTCGAGAAAGATAGGTCAATATTACGAAAAATATACATAAATTTCAATCCAAAATGACCAACTATCATAAGCGAAATTATTAGATTTTCATATAATTTGCCTCATCCTTCTAAATTTTCATTACGCTTTTTAAAAATGTATTATTTTTCTGTTACTTTATGGCTATATAAATTTTGTGATAATTGATTCTTCTTCATTTTTTTTTTAATAATTTTTTGTTCTCTTTGATCTATTTAATCGTGATTTTCAACGTACATTTCGCAAGTAATTCTCTTGGCGCAGAGTCCGTTTGTGTTTTCTCACTTTGTTTGGAACCGACAACGGTAAATTGCGACGTTGAATCGCCACCGCAAAAGTGTCCATATCAACTTTTCAAGGACACAGAGCCGAGGAAGTCATTGGTCAGCGTGACGTCAGCGTCGCCCACGGTCTCTGGATGTAGATCAAATTCGGTATACCTAGAAATCAAAAGACGAATAGACACATCGCTCTAGGATATGTTATCGTGAAGTCACCACTCGTTACCGTACCATTGTTAATCCGCCAATTATACTTGCCAAACATTTGCCTAAGCAGCCAGTCCAAATACTGTGGATGTGGCGTGTCCGCTGATGTGTCGTTGATTAATGTGCTCCATTAGATTTGGCGCCTTCGATCGCTTCATTATATTCATTCTTCGCGAAGCTACAGAACGGTTAAGACCGTGGAGACGAAGCTGTTCTTTAATAGTTGCGAGGCCGACGTTTTTCATAGCGTAACAATGATTAGCATGAGTCATCGACCTACCTTGTAATGGTGTGCAGGCTAGTCCTTTATTAACTGTTTCCACTGTGTGTGTGTGTGTTTGTGTGTGCGCTGTGTAACGTGGAAACATAGCAATAACGTAATGATTCGACCTCCCCCTAATCTCCGCTTCCGAGTTTTTTACCCAGAAGCACGACGGCTTTCAATGGCTCGGCTGAATAGCGATGATCTTTATTTTCTCACGATTAAAGAGACTTCTGTGGCGTAGCTGTAAAAGCCACAAAAGGATTTATCCGCGCCGTATTCGCCTAACGTTTTGTGTGTCCCCGGCCCCGCGTGCTGTGTATCTCCGCCGACGCTCTCTCGCGCGCGCGTCACGTCTCACGTGTGTGCGTGTGCCGCGATGATTGCCTGCACACACGACACCAGGCGAAAAATATACACGCGCGTGTGGCTAATCGGCGGTTCCCAGGGAGCACGAAGGTTTCAGCTCGGTATTTTCAGCGGCTGCGCTCCGCGAGCGCGATCCCACGGCGACTTCCGGTTCCGCGCGTCGACTTTATCCACTTCCCGTTGCTACGACAATTTTCCGCGGGTACCAAGCGGAGAAGCGCTAAAAAAAGAAAAAAAAAAGTAATAACGTTGTTATGCGCACGCACGGGTCACGGTTCGCTCCTCCATGCGAGAGGATTCAACGTTTCGAGAACTTTATCGTCCGCAGTTTAATTATGCACGCGGCCGCATTAATTATACCGGTGAAATCTTGCATCGTTATGAATTATGAATGAATGCAATCGCGAAATTTATTCACAATGAAAAAGAAAAAGGTGCGCACAATATCGGGTGAAAATATCTTAACAATTGTTTGTTTAAGCCGAGAGCTGCGTATTAGATCGGGAGGTACGCGCGAGGGCCTGCGTTGAGGAATTTAGCGCAGAAATGAGACGTTATACGTGCGGTGCTTTCCCTTCCACTCCGTTTAAATCATGCTCAACATGGCGCAGGTGCTTACCTGGGGAGTCAGGATGCAGCCAGGCCTGTCCGTTCGTTCGTCTGACCGTCGTGCAACTCAACCTGAAACCGGAAGCGCCGCTTTCTGCCCTGCTGCCCACGAACAATGAGATCGAGAGAGATTCCTGAGAGGACGTGAGCACGATCGAACTACGAGGTGTTTTATCAATGGGGGGAGATCGAAAATATTCATTTCTCCGGCTGAAAACCTACGAATTGAAACGTCACGTTCAGTTGTACAAGTTGTGCTGTATTTAGAACCGCGTTGCTATTCTCTCTCTCTCTCTCTCTCTCTCTCTCTTTTTCTCTCTCTCTTTCTGTATTGCTAAAAAACATATCAGAAGACTCGGAAAATCCGAATTTTTTTTGCCTTACGTTTTCAAATTAATTTTTTTATATCGTTATAATATGCATTATGAATGGAAAACAATTCCAACTCTAACATTTTAAAACTTTTTCTTCGCTTCATTTATAATTATTATAATTCTACAGGTGTAGCTGATAATAGGATAATTTTTCTAAAAATAGTTTATGTATAATATATCGATATTTTTCTATGTGCCATAAAGACGTACCATAACATCGTACAATGCGGCACGGAGACAATCGAGAAAATTTTTTCACGGCCACAACGAAGTCACGTGGTACGTGTACGTGCAGCAACAGGTGTGACGCAACAGGTAATCAAATGCCGGTATTACGATTTGCTCTTCGTCGAATCGATTGTCTTTCTGCACTTGCCTGCGCGATTCGAGATTACATCCCCTGCACATTATTTCTCGATGATCGTTTCGGTGAAGAATGCAATGAGCTTGGATAGCATTTACAGAACCAACGCTCGTATGTTTTTAGTCTCGCATAAGAACTTCAATATATCTCTTTATATAAAAAAGAAAATACGATATCAAAATTATAAGAAATGTCAACGAGATATTTGTTAAGTTACTATCGCGAACGACACGCAAATAGACAGGTGAGACAGAAAACAAATATTACCGCGCAAAAAATTCACGTTACGGCGCGCGCAACAGTTTGAAATGAGTTCCAAGCGAAATTTCATCGGATTCCCTTCTGATTTTGCCGATTCCGCATATAAGGCGCGAGCGGGGAATCTTTCACGGAGCTGTCGCCGCTTTTTCCGCAAGGTACCAGCGAGCGATGATGATGAAGAGTGCGCATTTACCTGCCTTAGCCGCCGCGACAGGTGGTGTGTGACACGCGACTTAAGCCGCGTTGCGAATCTGCCTGAGGACCTTGACGCGGCCTTTTTTCCGCGGACATTTTCTACTTGTGCCTTCGCAAAGTCCGTTTCCGGTTGGCTCTGTCTCCCCGTTACGCCTCCTCTCTGCGCCCCTCGTCCTGTCGGCGCCCGTTCGCCGTCATCGTCGCGCCCGCCGCGACGAAACGGGCATTTCGCTCGGCAAATGCGCCTCCCCGTGACTCTCATCCGCGACGCTTTGCGGCATGTTCTTGCACAGGAGGAGGTCGTTGCTCGTTGCCAAGCAGTTGCTTGCCACGTGTATGCACGGCGCCTCCGCGGCCCGCGGGAAATGAAGGGAAGAATACGAGCGAGGCTGCTGGTCTCTCGTAATAGTTGCACGAAATGGAATTTCAGCTGAGGAAATTTATCACATTAACGTAGCTTTTGTAAGGCTTAACTTCTCGAATCTTAGGTAATTTGAATTTTTTTTTGACATGCAGGAAATTTGAATGCTTTAGAAACACAAAATTTAGAACATAGATTTCTTAACGATTAACTTGTTATAGAAATATAAATTATTCGAGTTATAATATTACTGTCGTTAAAAAATAATTTTGGTAATATTAGCTTAGGTTTGCTTAAATCAGATAGACGTCAGTGATTTATATAATTGTGATGAAACTTACGTAGTAATAGATTTTGTAAAAAGTTATACAAAGTGGACAATAATACTTTCTATGAATTATATTATACGTCTCTGCGAAGGGTCGAGAAGCAAAATAATGCTTGTCCCACACGCAGCGCTGATCGGAGAGTCATGGTGGAGCGGACGACGTTGGCAGCTTGTTGCACGGTCCACGTAAGTTTCACCAATACATACATGTTTGATGTTTATAAACTGATAGCCGGCGTCGGTGGACGTGGTTTTAATGCCGCGGATACGCGTGCAGCAGAGAATGATTTCCTAGGCTTATCGCGCCGTAAGGCCGAACGCTGTGTATGACACGGGAGCTCCACGGGCCTATTACTTAAATCCCCCGTGAATTCTTCCAGTGCCATTTACAGAATCCAAGCCGATGGACAAGCCGGCGGGAAATCGTACGATCGAGGAATTTCCATCCTGGCTGCGCCTCGCTGGAACCCTGACAAAGAAACTTCGAAAGGTAATAATCGATACCAGTGGCCTTCGAGAAACGGTAATGTCGCAACGTTCTCCAGATGCACGCGCGCGATCGATAGAAGTCGCTCTACCGAGACTTTATCTGCGACAGCAATTTCTGAATAATAATTTCAATAAGACCGTTATATATGTATACTATAACAAACAAATGAATAAGGGAAAAACGTCAAATTCGGCCAAGGCTACATTATTGGTCAATAATATTTTCAATTTTTAAACTTCAGTTACATTGAACTGCGCGCCGATTACTTTCGAACTTTTATAACGCAATCATATCTTCAAACTGAAATATCACATATTAAATAGATCTTCAATTCGATGATGCTACAAGCATCCTAAAACTGTAAAGAACTTATTGCAGAAAATTTTACCTCAGTCAGGATTCGAGTCTGGAAAGATATCCTGATCGTATTCACAGCGGATGTCTTACCTATTCGACCACACTGTGGGTGTGTTATCGCATAACCAATATTTATAAGGAGAGTACATTGAAAGGCGAACACGTAAATATCAATAATTTCAATCAGACCATTGCACGTATACAATAAGCTGGAATAAGGACTTTTAGAACGCAATCATAACTTCAAACTGAAATAATATCATATATTAATTTCTAAGTATTGCGAGCCGTTCTCTCCATCCTACAGGTATTGTCGATTCGACGTCGCACATTGAAAGACAGGTCCAGAATAAATCAAAGCGAAAAGATGTAGTGGCGTGATAAAGACCGCGAACGTTGAACGATCGTAACAAAACGATATGAAAGCTATTAATCTCGGTATACAATTATGACAGTGGAAATAGATTTTGGTATTAGTAGATCGATATAGCGTCCGAGTTTACTTAGGAAATTTCATAGATAGAATCATAAATCACAGGAGCGGAACGGGGAAGGGGAAGGGGAGAGAGGTCAATTCGATTTGTCACCGCGAAAAAGAATGGAACTCGGAAAAAAAAGTCAGAGGGATCGACAAAGCGGAGTCCTCGGTAGTAGTCCAGAGCCTGTCGACTGTTTCTTTTCCCCTTCTTGCTCTTCCGTCACGGATCGATGACTCTTCCCGGAAGCCGCGTCTGCTAGATCTCTCGCGGAGCGCGCCATGATTTGTTCTCCAGGCGTTCTCCACGCTCGTCCTTCAAACTCCACGTCTTGTCTCGGGTCTCTCTCCTTCTTTCTCCATCTCCGCTCGCTTCTCGATCTGCTCGCTCCCACCCACAAAATCGTTCCCACCGATTCTTCAGGTTCGACCAGAGCCGCGCTGTCGGCTTTTTCACGTTGGGGATGTGCCTCCTATCCTCTCCGTCTTCTCCCGCAGGCTATAATCTAGTCAAGTATCCGTCTGTCTATCCTTGTCTTTCCCTAGTCATTTCTACCATACAACGAAAACCACAAGTATCCTTCCTTACAAGTTTGTCGTTAAGAGTTGTTTGCTGAAGTTGATTTTTCTGTAGTAAAAAATGTTTGCTAACAAAAAGATTTACCTCAAGCGTAATTCAATATCATGCAATTTTTGAGATACGTATAGTACATTTTGCCACGAGTTTTCTTGCATTACGTTAATTTTTCACAGTCATCTTGTGGTAAACAATGTCAAAACGATAAATCTCGTTACTATCTTATTTAGGATAATTGATTACGGACGATCGAGAGAATACCACAAAATTAACACTTTAGTTATCGAACTTTCGCATCGAGAGTTTCCTATCTCTTTTTTGCCTCTAATGAATTTTGTAGCCGAGCGGTTACGGCGTAGCTTGATTCAATTCGTTTCATGTTGATTAAGATAAAATCGATTCACGACCATCGAAAGTGATCGAGATGAGGTTCATGGAGGAATCGATTTTGCGTATAATACGCGGTGAAATAATTTATTTATGGCGTGCGTGAGAGAGAGAGAGAGAGAGAGAAATATATATATATATATATATATATATTTGACGGAGTGCGTTCCATTGAGTTTTCCCGCCTGGTTCTCACGATTCAAATCTTCTCAGTGCACCGTGTATATACTTGCGATTCTTCGCCGACTATCTACAAGTCTCTCTCAGTTCTCAAGCCATTCTTCCGGTCATGCCATCATTCTGGTTCTCACGGTTTATTCGAACATCGAGAAACGCGCGGCGCGGAAATAATGGCTGCTCTCGCAGAAGTCTTTTAATACGCCGCGGTTAAATGCTCTGTACAACGATTATTATACTTCGGAAATAATTTGTGATCGCGTTCCTCCATTTGGCCACGTCGGTGCGATTTTTGTTGGCTCGTCGGCACGTCTTATCGAGTCTGCACAGTCGTAAAAAAAAGATGTTAAGTATGTCAAGTCGGAGTTATTCGTCGAAGTCATTCGACGAGAGAGATTACGCGTTTTCCGGTGCGTTTCTCTTTCACAAAACTGCAATTAGGAAATGATTTATTTCCAGAAGTATTTTGTGACATTTAAAACGGAAAAACTTTGCAAATACATTTAAGAGGAGAATTTTATGCATGTATTTGAACGTTATATAAATTCCACTTCCAATAATTATAGTTTAATAAGTAGAGCGAATACTAATAACAAAAAATGTTATTAAAATTATACATTAATTAATTATGCAATAAAAATGTATGTTAATAATTATTAAAAATAGAATTTATTAAATATTAATTAAACATGTTGTAAAAATTCTCATGCAACGTATATTAATAGCACGGAAACAAAAAATCTCATCAAAACTGTAAACACTATTTTTGTTGCAATCAAGTTATGTTAGCTACATCAGATGCTTATGATTTCTTTTTAATATATGCAAAACTTGTCTGTCGGGACCGAGCCAGACATAAAATTTGTGTGCGCCTCGCAAATTGAGATAGCAACGGTTGTGCTGTCGGATCGGCGGGGTCTGTTGATTTGTGTAAATCAAGATGCACAATGGTTGCGAAAACACAAACGCGTGTCTCGGGCGTGTTTAAGCCCCCATTTCGCGATCTCGTAACTCTTCGAACAGGTTTTGTGTGACCTCGACTTCTCTTCTCATTGGAATGCCCGCTTCTCTTCGTCTTTCCACCACGATCCGTAGCTACGAGCCGCCGCGCGATCCCAATCGCTCTTCCGTGTTGCGATCGGCGCACGGTGATGAATCTGTATCGTAAGGCACGTGATTAAAGAGAAATTCATTCCGATGTGTCAACGGTCGTGTTCGTGGTTTCTTCGTCGCCGAATTACCTCATTAATTTACATCCGCCCGTCATCAGTAACCGATGATCGGTGGAATATTAATTGCGTGCAAATACGTAATATCTGTCCCGTAAGACAAAATAAATGATGAGGAGTGAAATCTTTGTATCGCGTTGGAAACCACTTTCTAATCCGTCGCATTTTTCCCCATCCGTTTTTTATTTTTACCGGAGCGAGATTTAGCTGTTAGCACGTTTGAGGCGCGCGAAAGAAGCGGTTTTACATCTGCGAATTCGCGCGATGTGCGCAATAGGAGTATCGTTACCCTCGGCGTCGAGTGTTGCGGGAAAAAAAAAAAGAAGTTCAGGCGGAACAAAAAGTTCCTTCTCTCAGATTAGAGACTAGCGCCTTGGTACCATGACGAAAGGATTTCACAGTGACGTAACGACATCTGGGACGAGAGAATAGATGAATGGGAGAGGGAGAGGATAATTGGTGGTGGGTGGGGCGAAGCTGTGAAAACAATAAAATATCAAACGGTCCTCGGGACAAGGGCCCCGACGCTTCGCGCGCGCGCGCTTCGTGACTTTCGTAATCTTATTAAATCACTGCAGGCGTAGATACGCCGTTACGAATGAATACAATATTACCGCGAGAGCGAGCCGATAAATTGCGGCACGGTGTGCATTTGCATATTCGCAAAAGTGACATACGCGACAGGCTAAAGGCCAAGAAAGCCCCGCACTTATAATTTCGCTCGATACGTGCTCTCATGCCGCACGCGGAGTTATGTAATTTCTAACGACCCGGCAGTCGCGTTCTTTCTGTTGCCCGCCAGAGAGTGAGAGAGCGAACCTCGCGAGATTATTCGCGTAGAGCCTCTTAAGCCGCTCTCACACGATAAGTTTTCGATAACCGTCGCGCTGCATTTGATATATTGAAGCTATTTGTAATTTGTATTATTGCACATGAAGGCGAAAGAGGAGGCTCGTCTGTGCGGAACACCGAGGATTCGTCTCGTCAGCGAAAAAAAAAAAATGTACTTCCGGATTTACGTAATCGCGTAGAGAGGAATTAGCGTCGTGTGACGCTCGTCTATCGATGAAACAACTAACGCACGATTATCCTTTCCGCCGATGATAGTTCCAATCTTATTCTGCGATTTCTCAGCGTCGTTTTTCAGCGATGTTTTTCGCGCTCCGGGGTCGGAGCCGGCGGATAACGGTCACCGGTACCGGAGGACACTGACCCGATGAAAATCTCGGGTACACAAGAAAGAGAAACCGTTGGGAACGTGCCCCCTTCGCGAACACCAAAGAAATAGATTTCACCGGCGATCGTTACAGCCGATAATAAAAACATCGAAACATTTAAACGGAATACGATCGTTTCTGGCCTCTAGCGACGCGTGTGAAGACCGCGTTATACGATTTCGCCCAATCTGGAAAAATAATCACGCAAAGTTTTATTCTCGGCTGGCATGTAATAAAATAATTTGCAGACGCGCTACTTGTGAGTATTAAGCATTTTTTTTTAATGCCAAGCTCTCTTTTTTTTTACGCGAATATTTGAATTTTTGCCTTGCTGCAAAGTTACTCTAACTGCCGACCGATTTCCATCTAGAAGGGATAAAGATGTCGATCAGATTTAATCAAGTCTCCCTTAGTAATAACCGCTCGCGTCGATTACCCAAACCACTCGCTCTCGCTGTACTGAATGGGAATATACCTGATACTGATCAGTATCGGTAACATCCTCTTCCTTGCACATCCTCTCCAGACCGGTCGTCCGTCTTCTTTCGCTTCGCAAGCGCGTGCTTGTGAGAAGAGATCGTCAAAATTTCACTGACGTATCTGGACCGTCGTCGTTCACAACAGAGTCTCTTGCAGTGAGCGCGAGGAAAAATATCGATCGATCGCTTCTTCTAAGATGCAGCTCGCGCACCAATATCCGACAGGCACAAACGACACGGGCGGAGAAAATATGCACGCGAAATAGAAAAGAAAGAAACGGTAGAACGTGATGGACGAGGAAGAAGACGAATCAAAGACGAAGAAGAAAGAAGAGTTATATCGCGTGTGTATGTATGCGCGGAGAAAGGAGGTACAGAAGGTACGACAGGAAAGGCTTTTGCGTAAAGTCGAATGCGAGTGCGCGGATACCGAGAGGACTCCGAACCGGTTGCTCGAAGTGACGTGAGTGAACTGAGGCTACAGGCTGGCAGGTAAAGCCAGGTAAACCCCGACCGACTGGTGGCACACACGCGGGAGAAGAGGAAGGCGGCCGGCTGGGTGGCTACACCGGCAAAGCCAAGCCAGCCAGCCGTAGAGACAGTCAGCTCGGTCAGCCGACCTGGGGAGTCAGCCTGCGGCCCCAGGGGCCGCAGGAAAGACGCGTTGTGTTGGGACGGAGAGGGACCGTGGGACGTAGGACGGTGGAGGCGCGGGGAAAAGATGAGAGGAAACAGCGGGGCGAAGGGGAGGGTGTGGGGGGGGGACCTCGCGGGGTCCGGAGGGAAACGTTGCCTTGTGGTGGGACAGGGGAGGAAAGGTGGGAGCGGCAAGGAGAGACCTGGTGCGCGCTGCGTGTGACTCAGCTCGGAATGAGCGAATAGGCCAACAACACACAGCAAAGACTACGCCGCAAAGACTATGTTGTATATACGGGATACACACGTACAGAGTGATCCAGAAGAGACGGTACTCTAGTATAGTTGTCGCCTTTTTTCCCGATACCGTCGCTACACACAACGGCGATCGCAGGTCTCACCTCCATGCGCGCAATTAATGGCGTAATCATTAGCGATTTGGATTGCTTACGCAATCGAAGAGGAGTACGTTGACTCTTCGATTGAGCTGTAACGACTGCGCGTATAACGACGACGCAAGATAAACATTGTCTCAACGATGATAATGGTTTTCCTCGAACAGGACGCGCGTTATTCGCTGCAGATGTAAGCCCGTCCGGGTAAGGAAGCTTCCTCAAACGTTTAAGAAAGAAATAGGGATGATTCTCTTAATTCGAAAGGCAGCTCGGACGGAGTTTAATGCCGCGTGTTCACGGTTATATTAATATTACGGATAATTCGCCCGGCTGGTGATTTTATACGCGCGCCGAATCGTAATACGTGGTTTACACGCTGATTATATGTGCGTCATGGGAATAAGTTTTCACGGTTTATTTAATAACGTTCACGCTGCGCAAGTTTATGCTTGCACGGGCAATAAAATCGCCGACCGCGCGATTGCGGCCGAGACGAGCTTATTTTTCCTAACGAATCAGGATCCACGGGGAAATGAACAATAGTCGTCGGCGATACACGTCCGCTCCAGAGAACGGATCGCGGCCGGGCACATCCTCTTTATCGCACACACCACTACCTCCGCGTATACCGCAATCTTTCAGGAGCAAACAAACGCGAGAAAAATACGCCCGGTGAGATACGTTCCGAGGCGGAACGAATCTTGAATTCTCGGTCAAAGTGCTCGGTCAGACGTAATTGGGCAAAAATCGCTCGTCTGTCAGATCAGCGAAACTGACCACCCGGTATATCGGATACTAACTATACCTGAATCCAACAGAGCGTGACTTTTCACGTGTAGTTGCGCCGGAGTGGGGCCCGTGACCGTATCCTAGTGTAGAGCAAGATAGACTTTGATAGAATTTACACGGCGGCTTCTGCGAGCCAAGAACCTCCACGAATCATATCAGAGTTCATAATGAACACGAATTATGACGGGTAATCCTTCATTTTTTTTCTTTTTCCTTGTTCTAAATACAATCGTCTTGGCATATCTATTCGGCGAAGGGAGAGATCGTTTAGTTCGTATTGTCCCACGGACATGGCGAACATTATTTCACTGAAAAAGATCGTCATTAAGCGCCGCTAATGCGACATTACACTGTAATACATAACTCTTCTCTATTCCTCGGCCGAACAAAGCCGCAACGCGACCGGATCCATCGTGAATTTTCTAAATTTATACCGACAATAATTACCTCGGTAATTACCACGTGTGCTTTATATTTCTTGATGACGCAGGCTGACTAGCACTATATTCCAGGATATAAACGATGTTCCAGGATATGGCATGAGTGGTAATCGTAGTTTTTTTCAGGACAATTATCATGTAAGATGTTAACAAAGAATGGCAAAATTTTTCTTTAATTTAAAAATTATATATTTTATATGTAAATATCAATGTATTTTATTAGCAATAAAATAGGATTAGAATGGGACCTAAGTAGTTTTTCATAGTTCTTTAAATATAAATGCAAAATAATACGTCGTTAAGATTGTACATGTAAAAGAAGACGAATCTGCTTGCCAAATAAAATCACATACTCGGTGAAGATATGACATATATCTAGTGCATAAAATATTTACAAATTATTAGAAATATTTAGTTAATAAAAAGTACCTAAATAAACTTGCATTGCATTTTCATCTAAACATGAAGTTTGAGACTTTAGACGATACTATAATACTTCTTTGACTTGCAACTTTTTTATTTTCATAATACCTTAAAATCTTTCTGATGAAGCATTATAATTCAAACCAAGCACAGTGAACGCACGCTGCTTTTACAAACTATTCGATAATATTCTCGTTATGTTCGAACAATGTACTTCGCATCAACCGTCTCCTTCCTTCTTGTATCCTCCGCGAGCGTTCTCTATCGGTGCGCCATGGTTCTTCTGAATTACCATGACCATCGCACGGCGCAACTGGTCTATGTGCAAGAGGAGAAATGCAGCTGATGCGCACGGCTGAGTCTTGAGGTCAGCGACTCGTCGGTAGAGTTAGTGGAGCGCTTAGGCTCGCTTCAGGGATTTTATGAATTGGTGTATGGTGGAGTGTTGAAGAGAAAGGTGGGACGAGAGGGGAAAAAATAGCAAAGGAGATAGAGAGAGAGAGAGAGAGAGAGAGAGAAAGAGAGAAATTAAAAAACACCTCTATCTTTCTCTTTCTGACGAAGCGAAAATAAGATTCTAAATAAGGATATCAAATGCATCTCTTTGCTCGACGCCGCGATTTCCAGATTTACTAAAATTCCTTGCTGCTCTTCTGCTAAGATCTTGATTGAAATTTCACTCTTACAAACTTTATTTTTATTCTATTTTATTTATACTCTTACATGTTTAATATGATGCGTGCGAGATATCGTTGAGAATATGCTAGCTGGAATCGGAAATTGTCTAAATCCGGAGAGTTCGATGCCGATAAATATGGAAAGAAAAAAAAAATAAAAAATATAACTTATGTTTTTCTCATAATTGTTTTCAATATCGCAAGCAAATATATACATCATTTTATCATTATCAATCTATTTGTTCATTAAAATTTATCGCTTTTATTTGCTAAAAGATGAAAGATCAGAATCGAGATCAACAAAGCGATAAAGATCAATCGAACCAAGAAGTCTATATCGCGATGGTAAAGAGAAATTGCTAATATTTGCGCATCGTGTTCCGCGGCTGATTTTCTGCGTTCCTCCCACTCTGCGTCAGTGGAATCGTTCGCAGTGACCGATCCACGTGGTCGACTTCTTCATCATCCGTCTTCCTGGTCCCACCGTCGGTCTCTTCCTCTCGTCATCGGTAGCTGCTCGACAGAGTTGTCCGTGATTGTCCCCGCCGCGCGCGTTCCGTCCTCCCTTCCTTCTTCCTTCGCGCGCGGCCTCCCGCTTTGCTTCACGGTGTTCCGCTCGCGAGCCGCGGACTACGCAGGTGCATTAACCGGACATTCAGCACCGTAACGCCGGCCCCGTGGACGTGAAAGAGGGAGCATCTAACCACTAGAGTCTGCCGCTGCCGAGAACAGATGGTTGGGACGCGAATTCCTCCGGCGCCCCGTTCTAAACCGCGGCGCTTAAATCTAGACGCGCGAGCATGCACCGTGGTGTCGGGTAGTGTGGTCGGCCGTTTCTTCGTGGAGGAATGCTACCCTCGACTTCTTCTCGGGATTGATAATCATTGAGGAGTCAAACGGGACGCGAGAGTCGAACAGCCGCATACAGAAAAATATATTTTCTACACACAAGTGTAATTGATCTCAACACAAAGCTCAAGGGGAGGTTCTAGCTACATGTGGTCTCCCATATTTCATCAGAGCCTTTTTCTACATTCCAATATCTGTGTTTCTTGTTACACATTGCTCTTTGTATTTTCTTAATGATTTATTAGTATTTCGAGGCTTATAGCAATTTTCATATGAGCTTGTAAAAATTCAACTAGATAGACATAGGTCTCCCAGGGCGCTGGCCCTATTCGGATAAACGTGCGCTATTCCCGTTCGTTCGCATTCGTTATTGCTTTAGGGACTTTACGGATCATTATCGCGTTTGCCACGTTTCCATGAGAACAATCCAACAATACCGCCCACGCGGAATCCTATACGAGAATCGTTGGTGAGCAACGTACGCGCCGCGCGTTCAAACGCGAACGCTCCTTTCTAAGATACCTTCGACGAAACCGCAATCCGTAAGGCTACTTTTGACCATGACCTAAGACCAGCGTCGTTAGCAGCAAGCGTTAAAGTCTCTACCATGAGTTCGTTTCCTCTTAATACCATAAGACGCTCCGAGCGTGTATCGCCCACGCGGACTCCGAGAGACCGAGAGAGAGTGGACCATCCGCTCCACGGATGGTACTCGGATTTCGCCTGTCTAACGACCTCTCCCATAACGCGTTATCTTGGATGAAACGCGGTTTCGGATCTCCGCGCAATCGTCTACTTTCGAGTACCAGCCAAGGCCACTGTGTGCCGACATTTCGTGTCACGTAGACACAAAGTCGTTAACCGAGAGGCTGACTTAAGTCTGAATTATAAGTGTCTTTTATTTCGAGGAAAGCAACAGCTGTCCGTCTAAAATAAATAAATTCTATATAAAATTATTGATCGCTTCATCACAGTCGAGAGTTCTCGTTGATATTTTATATTCTGTTACTTAACAGTTGCGACTTCGAGCTACATTTGAGCTACGTTTGACTTGTAGATCACGATAAGTAGCAATCAGAGTCGGACGGAGGAACATTTAGTCGCTGTCAAACTTTGGATATGCGATGAACATTCGGGATAAATACAGGACTAGTTCTATCGATGGCTTTGGCGGTGCGCCAAAGCAGGAAGCATAGTGCACGAGGCGGCAAGTTACCGCCAGACTCCGACAGGTGCGAGCCGTAATCGACGGGCCACCGGCCCTGACTGACTGATCCGACCATATGCTTCTTAACGCAACTTTTGGCGACGTTATAAATAAAATTTCGACAGAACGGAACTTGGAGTCTGGTCGGCGGAGACTGGGACGACATCTCGAAATACTCGGTAGACGCTTTTCATGACAAACTGGTTTTAATCTAGGGAATCCTGAAGCACGAATAAGCTTCGTGTTCTTAGAGCGATGTTGTATTTACGAAGGATGAATAAACGTGTACGAGCACACGCGAAAGAGATGTAAGACGATTTTAATGCGATTTCTTATCAAAGTAGAAGTTGGTGAGATTAACGTATCTTAACGACGTCTAATTTTTATTATTCTATCAAATTTTAGTCTTATTTTAATATATTTTAATAGATACGAAATACAAAGTAAGAGAGAGAGAGAGAAAGTGCATGTGTGTATTAATAAGTTTTAAACTAATAATAAATTTAATTTTTTTCTAAATATATATTATTTTATATACGTTACCGTTAAAACTAGTAAAACTAGTTTTAAATTTAGTTGAAACAAAATCTATAATTGTACTATTTCACATGAGTTTTCGATTTTCTACACATAGCGAGGTCCAACCCCTTCTCTTCTCTCCCTCGTTTACGGAGCAAAACGAAGTCTACAATTGTACCGTTCATATAGGTTTTCGATTTTACGTCTAATCAACTATTCTAGTTTTAACTAATGAATTCGGGTTTTAATAGTAACATATATATAAATTTGTTATTATTTAAAATATTTTATTTTATATATATATATATATACATATATATGTATGTATATATATACATATGTATGTATAAAATACCATTAACACTTTTTCAACATATATTAATCAATCAAACATTAGCAATGTCTTTACAAAGTATAAAATGAATATATATGTGATATAAATGTCTTCGCCACAGGTTTGTCTGATGTTTGAGAAAAGTTTTTACGACATCACCTGGATCACTTTTATGACGAGCACCGTTATAGTAAACTCGGCTGGTCCGCTTGCTTTTATCCATGTCCCGCACTGTGTTACCCAGTAGGGCCATCATGTGGGTACTGATAACGTTCGCAGAAGGTGCAGAAAACGTAAATTTTCTCCCCTATGGACTGTATGACGTATCGCTTAGGCATCGGTTGCAAAATGATTTGAATCTTCTTGTGGTTGCCACCGATGACGTTGTACATAGGTTTTTGTTTTGAACAGTAGGAACGGCCTAGTACTATGAGTGGTTTTACGAGGTAAAGCCGCTACATTATACGGTCGGTAGAGTATTAAGATCTATTGCCGTACGACAGAAATAACATACAAAAAGGAAGAAAAGCGGAGGTACGACTTGTCTTCGCGAGTTCACGTCACCTCACTCGTTATCCCTGACAGATATTACACGAAAAACTGGTTTCCCCGACTCGCGAGAAGCGTAAGACCGCTATCTCGCATCTAATGCCGCGCAACGTACTTATGTACCGAAAACGCCCCAGAACTCGTAACGTTACGACGTTACGTCGTAAAATTGCAACCTCCGTTCCAAGCCCTTTAACCGCCGCCTTTCACATCGCGGCAAATAAAAATTCTTGAGGCCGCACCGTCAAACTGTACAGCGCGATGATAAACGTTCTAGTTTCTAAACGCTTTATTGTGAAACTTTATAATAATAATATCATTATCTCGTGTGACGGTCGACGAGAACTTGAGAAATTGACAACGAAATCTGCGTTTCGTCATACCCGAAGGTGCGACACTGCAAAGACATAGCAGCGTCGTATATGGTGGGCTTGAAATGATTTTTTTAACTGATGCGAAAATATCTCTCCTACTTTAAACGAAACAATCAAATGAGCGACGCTTCTCTCCGGTCTTCTTCGCGGAATATTTTTCTTCGTATGAGCACCTACGTGACGGTTACCGTCGCGGCTCACCCTTGTGAAAATAACATTTCCGCCGCATTACGGATTCCTCTTTGTCGACTCTACGGGCTGACGGAAGTCGGCTATCGTGTGCTGGTTCCTGGCCCTGACCCTACGCGCGCGTGTATTCTGCCCCCCTTTCGAATATGCGCGATAAACATACCGTACAAACCACCACGAAGTTATCGCGACTTCGGTGGCCGGCCCCTTTTACGAAATTATAGGAATGTTCCGTATGTGTATATTATTATAAATTAAACTGTTCGACAAAATTTAATCTCTTTTTGCATCACGAGTGCGAATAGTCATTTCCGAAGTATTTTTGCCTGCTGAATACGAATCCGTTGGCAAAAGTTGGCTATCACGTCACATTTTTCAGAAAAATAAAATCGTTGTTTTCTCTTTTGACGCATTTTTCTCAAAATTATGACGTGATAACCAACTTTTGCCAACAAATTCGTGTTTAGCAGGTAAAAATACTTCGGAAATGACTATTCGCGCTCGTGATGCAAAATCGTGTCAAATAGTGTTATTAATACATCTTATGTGAACTTAAGATGGTTCAACTTTTAAGAAAGGATTTGGATTCTGGAAATAAGCAAGCTCTACATATAACGAATTCTTTTTCTCCGAATTTTTCTTTGTTTCCTTTTATGATATGTAGAGCATGAATTCATTATTTTTAGAATGGCAGTATACACATACGTTTAAAGCGGGATTATATATATTTTTATTTCGTACGTGATTTATTAATATCTGTGATCGGAAATAATTATGAGGAATTACGCACAGTATATTTTGACGTCAATGTTTTGTGTGACCGTCACTCGATAGTCGATGGTATAACTAACTCAACAAGAACCTTTGTGTAACAGGTGTTGGATGATGGCGCGCTGCTCGGCTCGCTTCAACAGTTACCGGCTCACAGTGCCGGTGGTTCGCAGGCAACAAACTGTTTCGCAGGTGAAGCCTGCAGCTGCAGATTCAGATGGGGAGGGTAAGCGGGAGAAATCGGTTTTATTTTGACACCGCGAGTCATCCGTAGAGAGCCTGCCGGAATTATCTATTTTATATAAAAATCTCTCCGACAAGAATTTTTGCAAAGTAAGACGTTACGTATTGCGCACAGTTTTACGTACAGCGAACAATAAAAAAAATGAGGCAAGATTCGTTGCAATTAATATATGTAATGTTAATTACGTACAGTCGTACAATAATCATTACTCCCGACATCTCAATTTCTGACTCGAAATCCGGTCTCGAAGATGTTTTTCAATTAGCTCTCTTTCTCCCTCGTTTTTAACATCGTCGGCTTTTTCTCTATTCGCGCTTTAAATAGCCACGGTACCGCCTCTTACAAATAATGACGCCCTAGGCCGCGGCATATCTTAATCTTGTCAGTAAACCGGCTCCTCCATGTCTTTCTCTCTTTTTCTCTCTCTCAGGCCCTTCGATTGATGATCCTAGAGATGCACGCCGATAATACTTACAACTACGTTGAAGTAATCTAAAGCCAGTTCGATTGGGGGGCCTCTCTTAGCTGCTTTTTCTCTCGACGGCGGGGGTTAAAGAAGGACTTTGTATCACGATACCGTTCTTAGATTTCACAGACCGATTGCGCTATTGCGTAGCAATAATTTTCGCAGCGATGGACGCCGTAGGTGTCGTGTCAGTGCGAGGAGCGTGCAATTCGCGTACGAGAGAGAGAAAGAGAGATTTTAATGCCCGGATAGTTCCGATTTCATCGCGATCGAACTCCATCTGCGTCGGAGCCCTTGTCTTCGTGTCTGGGGATATATCAGCGTCGTGGGGATATCTACGTGTCTCACAGTCAATAAAGATGCCCTACAATTAATTCTATAATATAAAAGTTATCGTTTAATTCGTGTAATTCGCGCGCAACGATTGCGTGCTCTCTACTATTTTCTTCCAGTTCAGAGCGTCGATGTTTTTTTCCGAGCTGCATCAGCGTTGCATCTAGCGTTGATTCTAGCGAGTGCAATATCCTGTAATTACAAGCGATCAACATTGTAAGACAATTTATACGAAGAAAGATTCATTCGGTCGACGTGGTCGGCGTGCGAGTGCCGAGGAAGACGCGGTCGCCGCGCATTCTCGGTTTAATACCATGTCGGTTTATTAACCGGCAACGGCGAATTTAAGTCGTGGAAAAAAAATAGCGTGCACACGCTAATAGGAGTCCGCGCGGAACCTAAGTATTTTCTAATTCAGTGCGCGGAACCGCGAGCCATCACGGCGAATCATCACGAGGGAGAGAAAGAGAGAGAGAAAGAGCGAAAGAGACGCGCGCAGCAGCGCGGTTTCCGCTATGCGCGTATCTCGCGGTAAAAGACGACCGACGTGATGAGCGATTACCTGTGACGATCGACGGAGGATCCGGCGAAAAACGCTCGCGCGTAAAGCAGCGTAACGTGGAACGCGACCGTCATTTGGTCGCGCCGGGTAATCGGCGCCGTCTCGTCGCGCGTAACGACAACGATCGACGCGCGCCTGATTATCCCTGCGCGCGTGAGTCGTGTGTGTATCTTTACCGCGCTCTCGCTCGTTTGCGGCCGCGTTTCGCTCCGTTCGTAGTCGCGAGCAACGAAGCGCGCACGCGATTTTTGCACGCGTCCGCGGCTCTACTCGCCGGCAAAAAGGTCAGCGCACCGCGGCGTGGCGCGGCGCGGCGCGGCGCAGCGCGACGCGGCTCAGCTCGGCTCCGCTCGGCTCGGCGGGTTGTTTCGTCGACGTTGTTAGAGCACACATCGCGTGTGATGTGTGCACGACAGATAAGTGGTACCCGCGCAACGCGCTGCGTCGTGTCGTGCCGGTGCCGTGGCGTGGCGAGCCGCGAGCAACGGACGGCCGGAGCCGCGCGTGAAACGCGCGCAGAAGTTGAAACGGCCGCGGCTGCGACGGATTGGCAAGGGAGCCTGTCTGCCCGCCGACGACCGAGTTCGCCGCCGCGCCGCGCCGGAGACACGGCTGGCCGCCCGCGGCTTCGCTCTGCCGCTTTTCGCGTCTCTCCTTTTCTCCGCGAAGAGAGGTGCTTGTCCCTCATCTCCCCCTTTACTTCGAAGTCCGCGCGGCGTCGTCCGCTCCGCTGGAAGACTTTGCAACCCTTCTTCTTGCCCGCCCCGCCGCGCCGAGGTGGTAGCGCGTTCTCGCCGCAGGTGCATGTCTACGGGGTGTTCCCGAAGTACGGAAGAAGCAACAAAATATATGTACATCCGTCTTCAATGTTTAAAATCTGACACACTGAATATTATGGGGGTCGCATTTTAAGATTTTACTGTTAAATAGCGAATGAGTTATACACGTGCGTGTAAATTATAAGGTAGATGTGCCGACGACTCAGAAGTTTAGCGCGCCGTTTATAATATTACGAGCCGATAAATCATCTGTCGCAATCCGCAACAGATGGCTGCATATAATTTTATACTGACAGATCGGGAAAGGCCGCGCCAGTCTCTCGCGTTACGATGGTCTGAGGTCGAACTAATTAAGCAGTAACTCGAGGGCGATGATTCGTGAGCATCGCTTATACCAGCTTAATTACGAGATATACGATGACCCGTTACTCGTCGGTCGTAGATCGACTCAGATAGGACTTTTGTGTGCAAGTGTCTCGGGCCCGTTATACGTGTTACGTCGCTCATTGAGCGGCTGGTAAAAATAAGATATTTCTAAAGAATAATAGCTCGCGCGCTCATGCGCTCAACGTCTGAAAATCTCAATGCGGCTTTGATTAACGTGTCTAAAGTAGACACATAAAACCGTCGAACATACAAGAGGCAAAGAAGTTACCTAACAAGCATGTTAGAAATCACGGTAGAATTCACGAGTATAAAATTGACTTCGTTTAGTACTGAACTATCTAAAGATGTTATTAATTAAATTTTACAAGCTTGAATTTTACAAGCTAATTTTTCATAAGCTTCAATTACATTTATATTTGCGTTAAAAAAAAAGGGTAAGTCTGGTCGCCTCGCGATCAAGCCGAAAATAGTGAAGTGTGACGCGTGGTTTCTTTTATAACAAAACTGAATCATGCTACCGTTTCAGCGATGAGTCGCGAATTTCGCACATCACCCGGTAGAGGATCAAGCCGACTGCTCTTGAGATTTGCCCCGACGAGAGCATCGCGCGCGCGGCACGGCGCGGCGTGGCGTGGCGTGGCGCGGCGGCACGGTCGAGAACGAGCGAGGCTCACTCTTGCAGAGTGCCGCTGTTAGCGCATCGCACTATGACTAATTACGTGCTCGCCCCACACCGATATACTCGCCATACCCTGTAAACGCCAGTACCGCGAGTCATTGTTCCTTTCCATGTCTCTACGCGACCCCTTATCCCCTCTCCTTTTCTTCTCTCCTCTCTCTCTCTCTCTCTTTCTCTTTTATTCTCTTCGCGCCCGTCTTTCCCTTGTCCTTCCACTTCTTGCTTCACGCGTAGCTACCCGGAGGAATCGAAGCGACGCGCGCGATAGCTCGTGCCTCAAACACGGTCCTGTCACGGGGCATGCTTCCTTCCAGGGGCGGATTTGGGACCGTGGAAAATCGTCACGAATTTTTCTATTTCTCGCTGACTGTCTTAAGCTAAATAATAGTTACTACTAATAGTTCTATAATGATCAACGATTTTTTACTACCACAGTGAATGAATGTGTATTGAAGATAATGAGAGCACGTCATAGCGAATCGAATTCAACTAAACTTCATGTTATTTTTATATAATCATTATCTTACAATTAATAAAATGTTAGTAACGTAATATTAAAGAGTGTATACGTAATTATACATTGTGCTATTTATGAAAAATGTGCGATTATTATTTTATAGAAAATACTCTTTATATAGAAGAAAACACTATCAAACGTTTCTGTCTAAATATCTACTAAAGTTGTCTGTTTTATCTTGTTCGTAAAAAACTTTCTATCGTGTATAACCAGTTTTACAGTGGCATAAACTCGGTTAACGATATCATAAGCGATCGACAATGTTATCTTGAGATAAACCTGTCAAAATAAATGCATATCTTGAATCGAATGTAGCTGCGAGGATTTTACGACTAATCGTATCGCACAAATGGAATCCCATTTGACACTTTTAAAGGCTGTATCATCCGTACAATCCCTGCAAAGTAAATTGAAATTGGAAATGTATTAATATTTATATTTTAAATAAACTATATACATATAAAAATCGTGTGAATAATATTAAATTTTAAATAAGAAAAATAGAAACAAGGTCTAATAAGAGTTATGGCGCGGTAAATAAAGCGCAGATAGTCATAGAAGTGCTGTATTGAAGGTCTTTCAAATACTTGTTTGATCCGTGAATATTATATTTCTATTTATAACAGGCACATTTTAGTTTATTTACTTTATTTATTACTAAGAAATAACATTTTAAAGCACAATGACAACAATTTCAATTTTTTATATATAAGTATTTTAAGTATCCAAAATAATGTATGCAAAATTTCATTGCGATGTAGAGATTAGTTGTTCTGTAAATAAATAAAATTTCTTTATTTGTCAATTTATATAGAACAACTAATATCTGCAATAAATCTTCATATAAATCATCTTAAATACTTAAAATATTTATATAAAAAAATAAAAATTTTTGTTTTTATTTCTTAATTATATTTCCATTAGAGCATTCTTCAATTTTTTATTAAAATAATTTTTTATCTTGATTCTATATCGCTACTAAATTTTATTTATTTTATGTATTACTTTTAAATGCGATCCAGAATAATCTGTAATTTTTTCATTTTAAAAATATGTGTAATACATCCCTAAAAATGTCTAACGATCGGGCGTTTACAGTTTCAAGTAATCCGTCCCTGATCCTCGGCGTTAGCTTCTCGCCTTCGTGATTTAAAAGGAAATAATTTACTGTTTCCGGCAACACGGCTCAGGAAACCGTGTCGTTCAAAAGAAAGGCTGCTCCCGACCGCACGCGCAATGCGGCGTTGGATCGCGCGTTGGCTGCTGATAATGCATCGACGATCGCGCATCGATGATCATGTCGCTGTCAGAGGATTTGCCACTTCAGCAAGCGGATCACTACAAAAGAGCACAACACCGTCGAACGACAAACGAATAATTCAAACGAGTAACAAGCATTTCGATCCGAAGAATCGAAAATGTTCGCGAGAGACTTAATCGGTCATCATAAACCGCCCGGAAACAGAAAGGAAAAGACCCTATTTTGTAATCAATATAACGCACATTTTCACCACAATAATAAAAAAAATAATATGAACAAACATATAGTTTTATATTATGTGAATATGTGTAAACGCGATGAAAAGCGATGATAAATATATACTAGAAAGTATTAATCTTTCCCGAAAAATGCGAAAGCAAAAATGAATACGCGTTTCTTGCAACTTTCCGAACTTTTTTTTATAATCTTTTGGAGATCGGATTCTCAGATTTCCGGTCGTGATTATGACAATATGATTTTTAGAATAAAATTATAAATCATTTTTCTGATAACTTGTTTGAATATGACAAATAAATCTGTTTTTATGGCGATAGCCCTTTCATCTTCAATATTTACATACGAAGCGCGTTCGCGCCATTGGAAGTTAGGAACATAAAAAGACAAGCAGTAAGACGTAAGCAGTAAGCAAATCAACTTTTTCATTTGTAATAGTAAATGTACGGCTCACGTTATTGCTTTACGTTCTCTGTGGTTGCCCAATTCGCTTACCGCTTACGTCTTACTGCTTACATTTTTTTATGCGCCACTAGTTTTAGAAAGGAATGAACGATTGATAATCTTTATTATAACGGATCATGTAATTGTATAATGTTAATTGCTGGTCTTTATGAGACGTTTTAATAGTTAATCTTCAAACAAAAGCATACAGTAAAAGTGTGAGAATTACAAACAAAGGATTGCATTCTGAATCGGCGGTGCAACGAGCAGCACGATTTCTTTATTTATTGAATAACCGTTCTAAAAAAAGGTATTCAGAAATAACAGAACTGATTTGTTGCACGAAGATAAAATCGTAAATATTATGTAAGTTCTAATAATAACGGAAAATATAATTATAATTTCGCGCCGAATCTATTGCAATATCGCATAATTCTATTCAATTCGTTGTTCGTTTCTGCCTTCGGCGCGACTCTCACTTATCTTGTAAAAGATCTCAGATCTTATTAAATGTAAAAGGCATTTCGGAAAGTCTCATTATCGTGTAGTACATTATCATGATAATAATGAGCAATTATTTTTATTTCTCTGACTTTCCCGCGCGATCTCTCTCTCTTTCTCGGCGGTCACAAAGCGATGATTAGCTTCCCCGAAGGCGCATCTGCGTCTAATCTCGCAGTTCGCACGTACTTATGCGTCAGTTGCCATTGTCTCGAGCGCGACACTGTGTGTCGGCGGATCTTTCCACGAATAGACAATATTCCGGTAGGTCGGCGGTAGAGCCTTAGGAGACACGGAAGGTAGGAGTACATCCTGTGTCGTAGGACCCCCCTTCATGCTCCGCTGCTTTTACTCCGTAACGCTGATTTCCTAAGTTCCCTTCCTCGCCACGGTGTACTGACTTCGGTTGAAGAAAAAAAAAAAAGACCATCGTCGTCCGTTTCGTGCTGATTGTGGGTTGACGATGGATTCTCCGTTAATTAAAGTATCTCTATCGTTTTCCTTTGGCGGCGGCATTCGATTTTCCCACGGATCTGTGCTCTACTTAATCCTCCTCTACTTTTTTTCAAAAGCACGTGCCAAGAAGCGCCAAGACATGTTTGTGTATTGCTTTTCTCTTTTATACCGTTTCTTTCCGAGTATTTTCAATCTTTTCATTTCTTCCAAATTTATTTCGTTTTCTTTGTTTTTTAATAACTTGGACTATTATTGGATAATTTATTATTGTCTACACCGTACATTTTATATTCTATTGTCTGCACAATATGTTTTATATTTTTAAATTGTATATTTTTATTAGTGAATTAATAATTTTATCACAAAGATATTTCAAATTGTCATTATTTCTTCATATTTATGGCAGTAAATAATTCAAGAAATATTTGAAAATATTTGATTGAATACTATGAATATTGCGATTTAATAAATTTAATAAATATATTTAAAGAATATTAAAAAATTGTTATTTTATATTTAAATAAATTGTCGATAATTCTGTAGGTAAGTGTCGATAGATCGTCAGGAATGGTATAGCTGGACAAGTTTGCCGCCAAACTCACTATTGAAAGTTTTACTCGAGGATGTCTAGATTCTATCGATCTGACTGTCTATGACATAATTTATTTAATTTAAATTAATATAAACTAATATATTCTCACGTTTTATTCTGCACAGATATTGTTAAACATTTTCTTATTAATAGTTCATAATATCAGAAATTTTCTTTTCAGCTGCTGATAATGAAGGCAATGAAATTAACAGCTGCATCACATTTTCATTTGAGCTCGATTCAATTTGATCCCATTCTGAGACAGATGGCAAACCTTGTATGTTTATTAATTTATTGATTTTAATATAATTGCAAAAATTTAATTCGTGGCTCAGCTTTTTATCTTTGAGAGTTTCTCTTTAATACAAAATAGATTTTTAATTTATTGACTTTTATTTCTCACATATTTAATATTCTATCATTTTACGCACTAATGCTTACGCAAAAGTAAGAATTATTTATCTGCGAAATATTATATAAACATAAATTACAAGCATTTTTGTTACAGTTAAGTCTAACAATAAGTAGAACCAATTAATCTAAGACAGATATTAATCAAAAAAAGAACCGCACGCAATTTACGACATTTGTATAACATTTCATTAAAATGTAAATATTCCGTAAAAGATTAAAATGTGCCCGCTATACATTCCTTATCCCGAACGTCTACGTCAGTAACTTGCGGAATGCGTTTCGTGCGGCTGATTTCCGAGGCGAACTTGTCAAGAGTCACGAAGGGCGAACGGCAAATTAAATTGCGACGGCGAAAGGCAATTAGCGAGAGAAAGACAAAAGGCGCAGGCGGAGGCACAAGAACCAGAACCAGAAACGTTACGACTTAACGAGAGCGGACTTTCTTCCGATCATTACACACGGTGAAACAACACGTGCCGTTTTATCTTAGCTAGGGCAAAGCCAGAGAATCGTCGCAAAACGGAAAGGTGCTATCTCGCCCGTCGCGCGGTTTAATTAAACGTAGAATGTTGCCCCGCCGCGTAGATACTCTTATCGGATTTGCCGCTTATTTTGCTACTTGATTGTGATCATAAATTTTGTACTACCTTTTCTGCGGCAATTCCCGCTTACCTGCGTATTCCAGAAAGAAAGAGAGAACTGTTGATTACACAATTAATACTACAATAATTTACAATTATTATAGTATTCGCATGTAATATTCAATTTTTAATATTCTCTGTTGTTATATTATTTTTTTAATTTATAATTTAACTAATGGTAACGTCTATTTATTATGTTTGTTTGCAGTAAGATTTAACTTCTCCGTCAATTATATATTTTATATTATATGCAACTGTATTTAATGTTGATAATCATTTTTACATTCCTATTTATCTCTTTGGAAGGGATCTCAAGTGTCGGGTTTTAGGACACATTATAGACAATAGTTAAGGAGATGCAAGTGTGCCTTAATTATTTATATACCTCCAAAGTGTCTCCGCGAATTTGATGGTAGGTATTAATTATCTCTGATCTTCCGGTGAGGTTAACGGTCGGTGCCGCTTAATGGGAGACGGCGTTAATTAATTAAGCGTTCAATTACGCTCGTGAGAGTTCCGGGAGAATCGAGAGAGGAGAGTTCAAAGATGTCGAGTAAACGTTGCGCAGCCTCGCTAACTCGAGACGCTTGTTTGTACAAAGAGAACTCGCGATGCCGAGTGTCGTGGGCTTGACAAACGCCAGAGAGACGTCATCGTCGGCGTCGGCGTTTTGCAAAAGCGCAGGAGTCGGCACACAAGCGTTCGCCCACGCGCTTCGGCATTACACTCGACCTAGCTAGCAGTACACGCGAATCGGGCAATGTAGCACACACTGGCATCCAATATCGCGTATACGCGCGGTCCGCGTATAGACGGCCGCGCGTTTTATGGAATGGCCTTCATAAAATTCTTCGCGTTAATAACGCATGGCCAATAGACATCTCTCGAAGTTTTATAAACGCAAACGGGAGGCTCACTCGTCGGCTCTTCAATCCTGCGGCCCGATAAATTGCTTTTTTGATATTGCCAATAAACAAGATGGAAACGTACGATAAATAACGATATATTTTCCAGATTTCATTGTTTCGATATAAATAGGTATAAACACAGGAACGATGTCATAAATTAAATCTCTCTCTCTCTCTCTCTCTCTCTCACACACACACACACACACACACTTTCTCTCCTTTCTGCGCGATTGTACTTCTCAACCGAGCGTAGGCTTGCTGTGACGAAGTCATTCGGTTATTCGGGAATTCTGAAGATATATGAAATGTTTGCTTATACAAAGGGACCTTACACACCGAGGGCCACATGCCATATTTTTCTCGGAGCTCCATATTTCTGACATACACTAGGGAGGATGTTCCTCGCCAACTGGAGTAAACGACGAGCTCGCACACGTGCTCTGAGATCATATGCAACTCATAAAACAGTCAGCTTACTGAGTAATAATATACTTATTAGTCCAATTTGGAAAAGCACCTATTATATATATTTTCGGACACGATGTCATAAATGCAGACGATCACAGTTTTTAATACACATACATAATCTATAAATGATTGTCGAATTGCTTTTACACTTGTTCAGCAAATAAATGTACGCGCAATTTCTATATCCATTCAATTTCTCGATGCGGTTCTAAATAAAGATAAACTGGGCGACAGGGTCGATATTAGTAGAGTTTTATTCCAGCACGCTTGAACGGTCATCAAAGAAATCCATTAATCGCAACGCTTTTAGCGGCAGCTGCAAAGAACACACACACATACACACACACACACACACACATTCTCTCTCTCTCTCTCTCTTTCTCTGTTTAAATCGTTCTACAAAACGTCTCTTTGTCGAGTCTGCGATTCCAAGGACCCACAGCGACGTGCCGCGGTGGTCCGAGTTTTCGAGAGGAGAATCTCGAAAAGGGGACTCTTCTCCGTGAGCCGTTGATATAAGCCGACAAGTATCCGGATCGCGGTACATGTGGTATCGCGAGAGTGCGAGCGAGAAGACCGTGACTCTCGTGGGTACCGCGACTGATTTGAGTTAGCCACACGCCGAGCGAATCAATCACGTCGCATGCACTCGGCACACATGCCGTTAATGTGCGTGCGCTGGCTGGGACCACCAGCCGACGTCAAGAGTAGAGCCCCGAGGATTAGGGTGCGCGCTTCCGTTTCGAGGATAATTACTCGGCACATCTCTTTCTCTCTCACTCTCGCTCTCGGCACTTTCGTGTTTGTGATCTCTATATCGTAGAACGAAACGTCGCGATCGAGAAGAAAGAAAAGAGAGAAAAAGGAGAAGGCGGCTCTGGGGGTGACTGGCAACGAGAAGCGCGACAGGTTCGTTACCGGCCAAATACTCTCTCGACTCGACTAGAATTAGACGAGGGTAATTGCCTCTCTGCGCGTCGACGCGGACGCTTCTGAGCGCCGAGCGCTGCGCGTTAACCTTTAACACCGCTCGTATTTCGCTTAGACGATAATATTACGGGAAGGGTTAGGCGCCGGGTTCCCATCAGCGTTTCTACCCTTATTAATTACACATGGGTTAAAGTGCTTGCGAGGTTTTGCATAAGCTTTTTGTAGGTTCTAATGTAGCAAAAATTATCCGCAAACACATTTACATACGAGGAATATCGTAGATGTTCTAGAAAAAACTTCAATCTTAATTTAATTAATTATGTCAAATTATCCGTAAACACATTTATATATAAGAAATATCGTAGATGTTCTAGAAAAAATTTTAATTTTAATTAAATTAAATTAGTTAAATTAAGGTTTTTAATTAGTTAAATTGAGTTTTTTTTTCTGGAACATACATCTATGATATTCCTCGTATATAAATACGTTCGTTGATAATTTTTGCTCCATTAAAATTTACAAAACTTGTGCAAAATCTCGCGAGCACTTTTAGTTCAATTTATTCAACTGACATTTTTTTATAATTACACGGACTTAATTAATTTTAAATTAAAATTTCTGACAAATTAAAATTTTAGTGAAAATGATGAATAATGTAAGTCAACAAGATATACTTAATCCTTTTTTTCCTGGCCGTAATTATGTCTACGTTATTGAACCCGTAACCCTTGTCGTTCTGACGCGTAAAAGCTCCGACGGCTTATTGCACCGCGCTCTGCAATCTCGGACTCAATTGGCAGGTTCCGGTGTCGTTGTGCGCGAATATCAGAAAATTTTTCCCGGGCACCGCGGACGTAGTACTAAATTAACATTTCTTACGATAAACGAATTTCCCCGGAGCCCTCGGCCGAATTGAATTTCCTGCCACTCTCTCGTTCGGAGGGAGCTCAGCTTGTAGAACTCTATTTCCCACACCTTGACGGCTACCGACCAGCGCAGTGCCACTAATGAGCTCGATTAGATGGAATCCTTTTTACCATGAGGTCTCCCCGAAGGATCTAAAGTGTTCTCCGTTGACTTTTCGATTAAAGACTTTGCGCCCAACGATGCGGCATACGCTATAATGTTACGAATGGACTCAATATTTTAAGAAAATGAGATATCGCAACCTTCAAAAGTTACTTTATCTAAAAAAATTAAGTTTTTCAGAAAAGAGGGGAAACTTATTTTTCAGCTTGACAAATAATTATTATAACTAATTATATAATATAGGCAAAAAAAGAAAATATTTGTAATATGATAAAATATAATTTTTGTTTTACAACCTTTAAAAAACACTCTTTTGGAGTTGTATTTTTTAATGAAGTTTTTATAAAGTTGATACACTTTTGATGATCGATAAAGTAATGTTTAATTTATTTATGATAATAATTCGAGAATTACGTTTTGTTACTTTTTTTAAACAAAAGTATGATATATATTTATTATTCCCTTAAAACTATAGTAACCCTGAAACAGTGTCATATTTTAAGACAAGGAATACAATGAATTATAATAAATCTCTCACTCAAGAAAAAGCTAATTATGAGATTTTGAAAGAAAGATTCCTTATTAAAAAAAATCTTGCGAACATTAATTTTGAGAATGAAATGAATTCCTCGCTTTTTTCAGTACTTACACGCTACCCAAATTTTGTTTTCAATATAAATACGCTGTCGATATATCTTCTCGAATATCCCCTCGAGGAGATTTGCGGCGCGATATGATCCGATGCACGAGATAGTGAATGCGCGCGTAATTATCGAGCAATGCATGACGCGCGCCGTCTCCGGAGGATTAATTAACTCGTTTTGCCCGCCGGACATCGGCTCATTATGCGCGTCGAAGCCACGACTCGCGCGGCGTAATTCGCGTGCATGATCAATGGGTGCGAAAGCTATACGCTCGCTCGCGCGCGCGGTCGAATCGAGACGAAGATGAGATACAGAATTAGAATGCACGCGGAACGGGAGCACAGTCAAGCCGCGAGACGAATATTTCCCACGCACCCTTTGCGAATTCTTCAATCAATTCAGAATTGATTTGATTGTTAAGAAGGGGAAGTTTATCTTTGTCTCTGCCTAAATCATTATCTTATTGCGCGCGTTGATAAAATTACATCTCCTTCCCCGAACTTCGTTTCTGTATTTCATTGTGTTCCGACCCTAAGTTTCTCACCTGTCCCTCCTCAAATAGGCAGCAACGTAAAAATCGAGCGCGCTCATCGTGCAACCCGCATATCTCCCTGTTCCTCGCTGTCACTCCCGCATCGTCGTCGCGGACCGACATCATTTTTTATAGAGTCGACTCCGATCTTTTTTACGTGAACTGCGGGCTCGAAAAGGGTCTCCTCTCTGGCGGACGGTTCACATAAATTTTCATTTCGAGAAAGACGCACTGTAATTTACGTTCCATTCTTTGGGCAACGGAATATAAGAAGCGTGTTTCCAATTGAAAATGTACTCTAATTATCTTCACCCGCGCCACACACACACACACACACACACACACACGTGCGACTTGGGGTGAATAAATTGTTCTTATAATTTCGAGAGGTATCGCATAATTAAGCAATGCGAAAACCGACTCTCCGACTCGCGACGATCGTGCGTATCGCCCACCGCGAAACTTTTCTACCGCGCGCGCAATTACTCCAGGCAGGCTTCGAGACTCCGAGTCTCGAGTCCATGCCGCGTAATTAACTTCTGACGAGCGGCCTGCGATAATACCGCTTCGCTGAAAAAGAGCTTAATTCGAGGGGAGCTGCGTTCAAGTTTAAATTCGCGAGACGAGTGCGCGTCGCGCCGCGTCGCGTCGCGTCGATATTTCCCGTGTGTAAAGTCCGCCTTAAGGGACGGCCGCGCGTTATCGTCCCCGGGTTAGTCGGGACGAGCGCGGCCACGAGGGTGGGCTGCATAAATTCGGTGGCTGCAATTGGCGCCCGAATACTTTTACAATTCAAATTATGGAAATCCCGTGGGTGTACGCCGCTAACCGGCGTAGCTGGTAGCCGACCGCCGTCGCTGCGTGTACGTCGAGAGTACGAGAGCGGATTTATTCCTCGGAACACCCGGAACATGGACCATGTTCGGCCGCGCGCGCAAGCCCGTCTCCTCGTTCTGCTCTTCCGTCTCTGCACCGCCGGGCCTGAGGGAGCCAGCGGCAAAGGGAAAGGAGGGCCGGGGGCGAGGATCGAGGGGGGAGGAAGAGAGAAAGATATATCCCCTTCGAAAACGCGTTCGGGATCCGCATAGTGCCGCCGCACGATAAAGGGATATCGCGATTGCCGATTCTAATTCTATAATTCCACGCTTAAGCCCGCCTTGCACATAGAGCCACGCATGTGTGCGTGTATGTACATGATGCGCGTCTTGTAGCGAGCGTTTTATCTAAATCTGTGTCACGCGCGGCTCCACTTCATCCCCTTTAATGCCCGTTGCGAGTCGCGGCGCGCTCTCGCATGCAACCAGAGCGAGGTACTAAAAAAAAAAAAGCGACGGCCGGCACTGAATGGAACGTACTTGAGGTAGGAAATTGTGTTCAAGAAAAGAAAGAAAAAGAGAAGGAGGAGAGAGGGAGTCGGCAATGGGGTACTTCGACGTTGGCGCTCGTACTTCGAAAAAATGGTGGAAAATAGCGAAGAGACGATAACTGCCCATTGTTTGTTGAAGGATCGACGATTTTTGTATGCTTACGATTAATCCGTTTCCGCGGTTTATCGATTGTTTTGAATTATCTTTATTTTGTTTAAATATTGGTAACAAAAGTTTTACAAATATTTATAGAAATATTAATATTTGTATATGTTGTTATATTCTTAAATAATAACTGCCTTTGATGCATTGATTAAAACTCAATTACGTACTCTTTTGACAGTCTACTTTGCAATAGCCCATAATCCCGTGTTACTTTAATCCATTTCGCAGTTCATCGATTGTTTCGAATTAATTTATTTTAATTTGAATATTGATGATAAAAGGTTTATAAATATTTATTATATGTACGCACGTGTGCGTGTGTATTCTTAAATAATAACGGCCTTTGATTTATTGGCCTCAAAACTACGCACCCATCTACTTCGCGATAGCTCACAAAATAAAAGTTGATAAAAAGTTCAGCGTATTCTGCAGTTTACATTATTATTTCCTTTGTAAAATCTAGAACATCGTTATAATATTTCTCTAAACATATTTTGTGAAATAGCAGCAAACGTGCGCGCGCGGTTGACGTCCGGGTAATTGCCTGTCAATGTTAACGACTTCAAAGTCCAACGGAGCTGTGACACGGGTCTCATAGGGGCGCAAAACCTTCGTGCGCTCTCGATAAAGAATTAACAAAACTTCCCCGAGCTTTTTCCGTCGTTAGAAGCGCGTTTCCCACGCGACATTCGTTATCGCGTGAGAAGCGCGCGCGCGCGACTCCGTGAGCTTCCACATTTCTTCTCCGGCGAGCTAGCGCAGAAGAAATTTTTCATAGGAGCACGCGCGCGCGGAACATCTCGAAGGCGTTTTAGACTTTTGATTTGAGATCTTTGTAAACGTCCATCCAGGGACATCGGGGAACGGAGTTTCTTCCCGCGACTTCCTTCCCGATTCTCACATTTAGCGTCCCGCGAGACCGACGGCGAGGAAGAAGTTTCGACGTTGAAAAATGCAAGCCAAGACTTGGTCGTTGCCGCTCGCGACTCCTCCTCTCCGCCGGATATTTCTCATTGATGCCTCTTTTTTCGCTTATGATACTCTCCCCCTCGACTATCGGCAGAGCAATAATACGCGGCAGGATCTAATCGTGGCAAAAAAGTCCCGACATTCGGTGATTTGTCTTCTCCGTGTCTTTTCCGTACTCCTCGGAAAACCGCCTTCTCGAACGTCGTACGAGCGATATGAAATTTCACATTGAGACAATATTCCGGGTGTAGGCAATATTGGACGAGTGCCTGGCTGCGGAGACATTGTACTTGATATAATGGCATATTACGGTTATTTGAAGAATTGTATCGTGAGAGAAATATTTGACGTCACGATAAAGATCGAGTGAAATATTCTTTCGCGCTACGAGCAGTCGTAAAATTTATATGTATATCGATCCTCTTACGTATGAGAAATATTTTTTATGAGAGACATTTTTGTGCACAGATTTTTTTTACAGCAAAACGCGTGATTCTTCGAATTTTTCTTCCTGTTTTATCTCAAGCCCGACACTGTTTCGTGTATCCTGTCGAATTAGCCTATCCGAAACGAGATGAGCTTGCGCTAGTCGGCCGCCGAGGCGAAGGCACTTACTACATTCGTGTATTAGATGAAAAGGGGAATGATTTGATTAGAGAAGTGTATCCGGGGTAAAGGGAGCGGAAGGGTGTAACTGCATCACGCGAGAGTTTATCAACATAAATTGGAGGGCTAAACGAGGAAAGTTTCGTCGCGCCCGCAACCCTCGAGGACATAAAAGAAGTACAATCTCTCTTTGGATTTCTTCAACGGAAACTATACCGAGTTCCGCGTAATTATTAATATCGCGAGGAGAGCGGGATGCATACGACGCGTGACTGTAACGACCAGCTCTCCCGGCTCGTTACGAAACTTTTTCGCGCATGTATAATAATTTTCTAACGACGTCCAAATTCGAATGCACGAAATCCCTCGCAAGGAAAAAAAAAACGCGCGTGAGAGAGAACGGTGGGTGACTTACAGCGCTGCATCTCTTCCATCGGGAAGCAAAAAGCGCAAGATAAGCTCGGCAACTTAGCCGCTAAGCCGTTCTTTCTCGGGATTATCAGCTCGAGCCCTCGCTCCTCTCGCGCGCGCGCGCGCGCGAAACGTTGCGCAACCCTCGTCCCATTTCCTGCAGACAATACCTACATCCTGGGCTCTTCCCTGGTTTCCACCGATCTCCCTCCCACCCCCCTCCCCCCGGCCTCTTTCCACCACCCTCCATTTCTCTCTCCGTTGTTTCACTCTCTCGCTCGCACCCTCGAGCGCGCGGCTCCGCACACTCGTTGTCTGGCACCCCCGAAGTCTGGAGTGACAGACAGCGCGGTCCGAGGGGTTGACGTTTGCCGAACGGATGAAACGCAGGAACGTATATTTGTTCGTTCGGACCCTCCTCGTGAGAGGCGAAGCCGTTACCTTAGAAACGTCAAATACCTTGCCACATAATGACATGCCACGAAGCAATTAGCGCGCGCGTCATTAACTAAATGCTTTAAAGTACGACTGCGCGATACGGGCGTTATCGAGAGCCGGGCGTTATTGTTCAATCGGTGCGTCGAGATCGATATTGCCCTGTCGACCTTGTGTATAGAGGAACATTAAAAAAAGAATTACAAAAACTGGGATAATTTCTGTATGAATTTGACAGATCCCCCCCCGTTCCCTACAGTATTGATGAAAGGGAACAGGGGGACGCAATCCCCCCAATCTAATGCGAAACTGTGAAGGGACACATCAAGTCGTGACACCGGAGAGACCAGAGGGGAAACGCTGTGACATTTGTCGGAGAATCTTGATTAAATAAACATAAAGAAAGGCGCTCGTCATGGATCGCAGAAGTACGGAGCTATTCAATAACATATAAGAATCTCGGCGGTTACAATATGCTTGTTGCGCGATTCATTTTTTTTTGTTCATTTTTTTTGGACAGCAAGAGATAACATCAAAGAATTCTAAGTCGATTCCACGTTATATATTGTTATTAAAAATTGGTGGATAGATGTATATTCTATTTCTTATTAATCTATATAAATAAAATAAAATAAAACTGAAAGGAACAATAATTGCAGTTGTCATAATTTAACTATAATTTAGTTATTTTCGGAGCTATATATATTTTTCTAGTTAAATTGTAAATATACCTAATTACTACTAACATTACAACAATTAAACTACAAAGTATATATAAGAGAGCTCCTAATCATCATTATTTTATCAATTACGGTTACAAATATCAAACACTTTTCTCAGTGTAGAGAATAGAAAGTACAATATACAATAGATGTAAGAATACAATATGATCATTTGTATAATATAAGAGGAGCATGAAATTTCAAAGAAGAGCAACGAGATCTTTCTGCTTTACGGTCCTCTCGTGACTCTTGAAACTATCTCAATTCAGAAATACTCGAAGAATTCTTCGCGCGTGCTCTGCAGTTCATATCCGGCACGTAGTTCATGCAGTTCTAAACTGGAAAATCTGAAGGGCCACCGGTTGTTGTAGTTCAAGGACGGCGAAATGGTTGTTATGCATGGAAAACGAGTTGCGGGGCTGTGGCGAAAAATAGAAATTCAAATTTGAACATCTCCATATTTCCAAATTGGGAGTACGGTCCGCCACCTCTCCGCTATTTCGAGCGATTTCTGCTAATTTCAAACAATTTTACACATTCCATTGCATCTAACGAAATATTCAATTCGGGAAAATTATGCTACGCGGTATTTGGAGAAATATCTCATATATCTTACAGTCAACATGTACCATTCTATTATTAAATGACGAAGGCTAGCGGGATCCTCAGTCTTATGCAAATTTATGTAAAGTCATGCCTTGTTTAACTGGTATTGTGTGCGGATTGCCGGACGATACGGTAACTGCTTCGACTCCGCGGACTTGAGGGACCATTCTGTCTTCCTCCCGAAGCATGTTTAGCCCTCAGCGACCGCGCGTACTCCTCGAAGTACGGCAATACGCCGTAATAACACCCTAATGCGTATTCTATCATTGGACGTTGTCTGCGAAAGCCCCTCGCTGATACAGTAGCGAAGATATAGAAGAAGCATAAGAGCGGATGAGATGGGAGTAAAGGGAAGGAGAAGGAATGAATCGCGAGCGAGTGCTGGAATAAGAGAGCACGAGAAAATGGCAGAAGGAAGAGAGAGAGAGAGAGAGAGAGAGAGAGAGAGAGAGAGAGAGAGAGGGGCCAAGTCCCCGGCATAAATCACAATTATAATCAACGTGCTCGAAAGTTACACCGGGTCCCCTTTGGCCCCCGCAACTCGTCGCGGGCTCCACCGGCGTCGCATGAAAATTTATCGCTCAACTTCGGTTTCCTTCAAGGTCGGCCGCGCCACTTTGCATACATCGCTCTTCTTCCACTTTTTCGCGAATTCTCTCGCAAGGAAAGTCGACTCGTTTGCGTTGCGCTACATGCATCCGCCGCCGCGCCGACGGAAAGACGGGAAACGCGGAGGCTGCGAAGAAAAATAAGAGGCACAGGGAGGGGCAAACATCCCGTTGAACTTGGAGCGAATACTTTATCTCATTTTGATGAACTACTCTGGGTACGGCGCTTCGCGTCGTGGTGCCCCGGCAAATTCAAAACTTTTTCCTGTTTATCGTTGGAACCTACTTTGTCGCGCACTAAACATTTTTTATTTTTACGTACATACTGCACACACATACACATAGTGGCATTAAGAAAATGAAAATATTAAGTTTTATCCATCAAAGAAAGAGTTTCGATCGCTTCGATGAATTCTATGTTGGCGTAGAAACGTCACAACACGACGATATATAGAATACCGTCGACGGGGGATGAGACCGAGAAATGACGAATGAGTCACGCCGAGGGTGGTTACGCCTCGCGAGCCTCTTCTCTTCGGTAATCAGGAGGACGTGACGATGGCTGCGTAAAATACGGGCGCGTGTAAGAGCGTGCGGCGTCGAATTGCGAGTCGAATCGAATCAATCGTGAGCATCGTAATTCGAAATAAGGGAAGGGAGGGAGAGGAGCGCGAAGAAGGGTGCGCGCGGCGTGTAAAGTTACCGGTTGCAAGGGTAAATCTAGTTTCTTCGTTACGGAGACCGAGAGACGAGACGGCTCGCCGTCTGGAAGGGAACCGACGATGAGAGCGATACCGTGAAAGTAGGGTCGTTCGGGGGAAGTACGGATTTTCTCGGCGCGGCATTTATTCCGCCGCGCCGGTGCAAACGGTAGAACTTTTCACGATGACACCGCCAGCGGCGATTAACGAGATGACAAAGTCGAATTCTCTAGTCGCTAGCGTCTCGCATCCTTCGAACGCCACACCGCGCCGGGGCGGAACGAGACACGCGGCGAAATTGGCAAAAGGAACGAGAACGACTACTAGTAGTATAAGGTACAAGTTCGTATAAACTTTCGTGCATTTCACGCGGCGTCCCAAATTTCTGATTCAAATCGAGAAGCGATAAGAGATTACGCGAAAGATAGTTATAATCGTATGATAATTGTAAAGTACGGTGGCAAAGTTTCCCCGCTTACGTGCGTCGCATAATTAAATTCGCGGCGGTTACACGGTAACGCGTGCGACGACGGGGTCTAACAAGTTCCACGAAATTAATTCGCCGCGGTTCTTCGCATCGCAATAAGCCGTCTGTTCGCCAAGTTCGTCGGCGAATTTGCTTAAAGCAATTTTCCCAGCGGACCGATTGTCGCCGCTACCGTTGTATCGGGACACTGAATCTCTAGATAGTTCCGACAAGTATAGACGATAATTTTTCATACGAGAGAGAGAAAGAGAGAGAGAGAAAGAGAGAGATTCTCTCGTATTCGATCTATTTAAATTCCTTTAACTTGTAGCATGCGCGCCGTTTCATTTCAGCACACAATTTCTCGTCGTGTCAATGGCAGGAAGTAGAGATGAATTATTCGAGAGAATAATGAACGATTGAAATACCCTCAGTCGTAGCGCCTAAGGGGCGATCTAGCTTGCGAAGTGAGAGCGAAAGTGAAAACGAACGAGGGGGCGAGTCCCTAAAAAATTAACGTTATTCCTTCCCGTAGGGCGGGCCCAGGAGGATCCTGCGTTACGCCTAATGTCACTGCGATTTGAAATCGATAACGACCCATCCAGATATGCAGGAGTCAGATACCCTCGATGGCCGACGGCAAAGAGCAAGAAGTCACGTCGTATTATCGTCGGTAACTCGGAAGGCTCGACGCGGCGAGCGGGCGGTGTGCCGGTTCTTCAAAGAAACCAGCGGGTCGCGGAAAGACGAAGAGGAGGCGGGAGACGACGAGACGTCGTCGCGCAGATATACGTATCCCGGCGACGCTGGCGCGTTACGCCATTCTTGCCGGGCCCTTCCTGCCGGTAATCAAAGATTTATATCGGTGAAGTGCACGCGCGCGGGCACGTTCGGGATGCTCTTACGGTTCGCGGGGAGAGGTACGATCGACGAGATAGGAAAGTCGATGCGCTACTGTGTTCCGTCCGAGTGACGTTTTCCCGATCGCAGATACGTGGTGGGCGACGTATATCGTGTATACATATATATATATATATGTATGTATACGAGCGCGAGTCGCGAGAGCGAACAGCGGAATGAATTAATGCCGCGCGGTTGCGATCGCGAGATACGCCGCTTTTATGTTAATGGGCGCGTATCCTCGAGCGCGTATCCGCAGATCACGCTGACGGATGCTCGCGGACGTTTGCGAGATAAGTCGCGTATAATGCGTACGACCGTCAATTTCGACGACGTCGCGATCAACATTGGAAGTGTGTAAATCGCGTGCGCAATTGCACACGGATCGATGGAAAAGTCACGCGTCGCTTTTTCCTGAATCTGTCGCATTGAACACGATATGTCTTGCGATAATAACGGCAATCTTTTAATACTGCTAGCTTTTAATACTGTGTGCGAACATATAGTCGTTCTAAATAAATTAGAAATTGCAATACGGAACAGATTATTGTAGAACAGCAATTTGTTGTTCAACTATATTTTTTTAATTAGAGAAATAGAATAAAAGTGTATGTACAGTCGTGAACACATCGGTTGCGATACTTTTTATAGGTTTCTGTTATGTATATATTTAATATAAATAATATATACTTTATAGATAACTAATATGTTGCAAATGCGAACCACGATGTTACTATCTTTAGTCTAGAGACAGTATAACACCAATCGTGGTCCGCATTTGCAAAATATTAGTGCGTTTTGAAATCTATAAAAAAGAATGTGTCGCAACCGATGTGTCCACGATTGTACATGTCACTTGCTTGCTCTAATAACGACATAAAAATTTATTTTTGAGTTGTTTGCAATAAAAGAATAGAAACATAAAGAAAAAAAGAAAGATCGTACTTTTAATTTTCGATAATTAATTATTACGCCAAAATTTTTAAATTAATTATAATATTACAAAATTTTAATGATTAAAAATATTCAAACGTATTTTTTGGAAATTGATTTTTGAGTTGTTTGACTGTTATATGTAGAATACACATCATGTATGCGCGTGCGTATAAGTAACCCTTTGACAGTCGTATGGATTTTTGCAATCGATCCGCTCTGGCGTCATGTTATTATATTTTATATAATGTAATTTCATATAAATTATACATACACATACACACACGTAAGTTTAACCCTTTGACAGTCGCATAGATTTTTGCAATCGATAGCGTCACACTATTATTTCTTATATAATATAATTTCAAGTAAATTTTTTACATTAAAATAGATTTTTTAATAAGTATGTAACGTGTGTGTGTGTGTGTGTGTGTGTGTGTGTGTGTGTGTGTGTTATATGTATATATACACATTAACTCTGTGTTTCATTGAAAATAATACATGGAATAACAAGTGCTGCAAGCTTTATTATTCCATGTATTATGCTTTACGTATAATGTGTATTACGTATAATATGTATTATGCTTCACGTATAATGTAAAACTCGAGACGTTGATCCGATAAATGATTCGATAAATTCTACAAAATTTCAATTTGACATTCAATTTGAATTCATCGAATTCTTTCTTCGCCGTCAAGCGCTTGATTGACTGACAGCTTAAAGATTAACATGTCTTTTTTCCACTCTTTCTGTCTCTTTCTCTTCCTATCTCTCGGATACAGGAAAATTCAGTTCGACTCACGTCAAACGGGACATGATAAACTAATCTCGCGGCAGCATCCGACTTTGAAGAATCTTCGTCCCTCCGCGACGCTTACGACATTCACGCTTATCTCGCGTGAACGCATCCACAAGCTCGCCCGGACGGACATTAGCATACTTAATGGCCCTTTGTTTGGCCAACTTGAACTACGAATGTTGCGAGCGCGACACGGTTCGTTAACTTGACCGAATCAAATTACACGAATTTACTGTCCCAACGCCTTCGTGGTATCTCATCGTGGGTCTATATAGCCGCGCGAGTTTACATTGCTCTTGGACGGAAGTTCGACGTTTCGGCGAAATCAATTCTGCTGGAAACTCGCGCTCAGTTTCAACGCATCTCGGAGATAGTCTCGTTAGAGTACGGCGACACCCGATTCGGATAACTGTACAGGGCGGAATGCGTCCGGAAATAGAGCCTGTGCGACGCGTGTGTATTTTACGTGAGTGATATTGTTCCTATATAAGTAATGACATACATCGATATTTCCCATTTTATTCCTCGCCTATATTTAAAGAGAATTCTGTGTGACGTAACCGAACATCGTTACAATAACGGTAAAATGGAATTTTCACTGTAATAAGATTTGTTTGAATAACTTGGTATATATTCTGTATACACACGAATAAAATCCAATATATATCGATATAATTTTCAATACAATACGCTCGCTTGTACCGTCGAAGTGCAAAAATATTTATTTACGGAAAAATAACGAGATAGAAGTATCGAGACAAATGAGAAAAAATGTAAGAAATTATTTTATGTCGTCCCGACTTTTATATTTATTTCTTGCTAAAAGCAGAAATGTCAAGTGATCCAAATTCGAGCGATGCAAACGTTTACACCAATCTACGAATTTACTTTAGCGACATTAATATTCTCATTAAACGTCCCAATAAAACGCCGCGCCGCGCGCCGCGTCGGTAAGAAATTTCGCGCGCCGCGCGAACGCGTGAAATTAGTTGCGAGTCAAATCACGTGAGTCACGTGACCGGTTCCTCTCGGAGTCGCTTCAGTCATTCCGCGTTTTCACGTCCGTGGCGAGGGAGTCGCGTTTTCACGTCTTTTTACCCGTCCTCCCCGGGTGAGTTCCGCGTATGAGCGAGTATCGGGAATCGCTGGATCGAGCGGACGAGCAACCGTTTCGGCATGCTGATCAACCCGCGCGACCGCATCCGCCGGCGATCGCGGTCGGCGGCCTGTCGCTTCGCGTTTCGCCGGATCGACGCATACGTCGGGACGATTCGTCGTCGAAGACGCTCTCGTATCGCGTCGGTATACGCTCGCTCGAGCGTGCCGGGTGCCGTCTGTTTACGCGGAACATCGAAGGAGCGTCGAATAACATCGTAGAGGAGCCGCGAAGGACGCGCGCGCGGGCACGACCGGCTGTCTGTTGACATAGATGATCCCGCTTGTTTACGATACTAGCGCGCGTAACGCTCGTTGTGCCGCCATGATTGCTCCGGCGCACCACTTTTCGCGATATTTTTGCGCGAAACTCGTCGGAAGTACTTACCGAAGCGGGTCTACGGATGTCTTATTGTCGATGCGTCGATTGATCGCGGTTGAATGTGTTTTCCGATATCTGTGACGAATATTGATTGCCACCGTATACGACTAATGTTTATCGAAAGTTCCTCACAAGTGCATCCGTCTCGTCCTACTTGAGCGTAATTGTGCATCGGGAGTGTCGATTGACTCGGGTGATTGATACGGGTTTTAATGTATTAATCAGTGGCGGATATTGACATTTAGAGGCCCCTAAACGCAACTTCATTCGAAGACCCTTGAGATACCGAGAGGCTCGAGACATGCGTTTGTTATGATAGAAAATTTACCATTGGACATTATTATATAAAGTTATTCTTATCATTATTATGCCACATTCGAGTTAATGCTTAATGAGTTTTGTCACATTCCGTCCAGTAGTAGGTATTATACATATATATAATCATTTTTCTTTTCACGAATTTTTCAAATTAATTATTGTGCATTAATTGAAATATATGTATTTATATTAACAGTAATCGACAGTATTTATGTATGTTGTAATTGTCGATATATTTATATACGTGCACTAATTAACATTTATATATGTAGTAATTGATCGCAATTATTTTCTGTATTAATCACCGTTTGCAGATGCGCTTTACATCAAAAGTTCAGTAGAGTTGTAAACAACATAACTACAGTTACATTATAATTTGCTCTAGTTTGTATGCTGTAATTAATATGATTGCTTTATAAAATTACGTGCACAATTCAATCAAAATACGCGATAATTAATGATAATTGTGATTATTTTTTTTACATTAGTCGCGATATTAATGTTTAATTATTTTGTAGCTTAGAAGTGCAAAATTGTAGTTAACCCTTAAGGATTCATGTAATTTTTTTGACGTAAGTGTCGCGTGGGGAGTCAATTTGATTTTATTTAAATTTATTTATTTTTTATGTATAAACAAAATTTTTTTATTTTTATTTATAAGTAATCATAAATTGAGACATATTTTAAACATAAAATAAAAATTTTCAAGCACTAGAAATTAAAAGAAATCTATATTTTTTAAAATATTTTATCACTATATATAATGTAATATTAATGGTCAGTAAATTCGGAATTTGCAACTTATGCCTTAAAGACACTAAAAATAAATTTTAATTATTATTGTATTTAAAGTTAAAGTATAGATACATAAAATATATGAATATTACTTCAACAATATTTTATAAAATAATTAATTTTACAAGGTTCAAGGCGTGAATTAAAAATCGCATTCATATGCAGTTTTCGAATGAGTAAATTTTTATCTTTAATTTGATTTTTTATTGAGCGTTGTGTGAATTTTTTTCTCCAAATTATTCAACAAAAATGGTTTTTTTTGCCTCAGAAAAATATATTTACGTTAACTAGATTATTCAATAAAATTTTTATATTTCATTTAATAAAAATAATTTACATAATACAAATAAAATGTCTAATAATACTTTGAGTGCTTATAAATTAAAAAATTACTTAATTTAAATTTTTTTAAATTAAATCACAGATAGTTACGTGCTCCCTCGGGAGTTAAAGTGACACCAAGAAGTAAAAAAACTGATTGAAAATAAAAGAACTATTTGGTAAATGTCTTGAGCGTTATCGAGCTAAAAAAATTTGCTATTTCGCTAGATTCTAGGGTCAGCCAAGTGAATGAGAAAGAAAAGATACTGAAAGCGGTAGTGCCGCAAACAAAAACGAAACAGAGATACATTCATTTTTTCATACGGATCAATTTGACCTCCACGCGCGAATACTTAGGGGTTAATACCGCGGTCGTTCCGGAATCGCTCTTATCGCATTCGAATTGCGATTTCAAATGTGCGATTGTATATAAAAAATAAATAATTCATGAGAAAATATATGTAAGTACTGTCGGGAATACCGGGAGGAGTATCGAATGACCATCGTATTGCGCATATAGATACGGGCACTAGCGAATTTTGACCCCTGGACAATAATTGGATTTGGAGATCCCTATCGAGGCCCCTAGGCCCGCGCGCCTGCTGCACCTAATGGAAAGTCCGCCACTGGTGTTGATTAGCGACGCGAATGTACTTTTCGGTGTCGGTGATAGATATCGATCGCGTTCCGTGGGATCCGCGTCCGTCGGAAGAACTCGTTTACTAATATGCGCGTGTCGTGTTATTTCGCGAGTGTGATTGAGTGCGTCGCAAGTGCATCGAGGAGCATCGAGGGGCATCGAGGGACACCGTTGGCCGTAATGGACCATTGAGACGGGGGACTGCTGCTCGTCTACGGTGAGTACGAGTTATTCATTCCCATGATGTTTGCTATCGAACCATGTACGATTTTTTTTGTCACGCGGTGCGGAATTTGCCTAAAATAGAGGAGAACGGAGAACACATAGAAACTTTCTTCGCGTCCGAATTTTTAATATTCTCTAGACCACATATAAATAACAAAATTGTTCTGTCTCAAATAATCTTTAATTGTCTTAAATAATGTGAAAAAAAATCTAGACGATAATCTTCGTGGTCCATTTTTGGAATTCACATGGGAAAGACGGTAAACGTTAAGCTCGTGTCGAGCGTTAAGCACTACACATATATTGAAGATTGAGAATTGCGAATTAGAGATCAGATTTGACCCTCTCCCCCCCTAGTCAGATAATCTTTATTTTAATCCGTTTTGTTCTAAGACTGAAATCTGATCTCTAATTCGCAATCCACAATTTCCATTGGGTGGGCACGCTTTATTATTATGATTTGCGCGTAAAGTGTATCACGCAGCGACATCGTCGGCGCAATCGCGACGTGACGACGTCATCTGTGTTTTCGCGGCGGATTAAATCATTGATTAGTGCGGCAACGTACCAAACGCACCACGTTGCGGAGTGACCGATGAGTCATTGTCATTAAGCAAACGTAAGTTGGAAACGTAACACGTAACTGCTCGGCGCACACGAACGGTCGAAGGGGCCCCCTCGGTCGTGACATTAACGTATCGCGTCGTGTGTACAAATGAAACTGCGGCGTGTCGTTCCGTGCGATTCGTCGTTGCAATAATTTGCCTCACTCTTTCGCGGAAGCGCGTCGTCGTTTCTCACAGCGAAACTCTCTCTCTCTCTCTCGCGCCGAGAAGATGCTAATTTGGCCGTGTTTCGTTCGAGAACTTTGAAATTTTTTCCGTTCTCGTTTCTCCTTTTGCTCTCTCTTGCCGTCCCTCTCCCTTGTGCTCCGCTTTCTGCTATTGTGCCGTTTGCCGTGGTTCTCCGGTCGTTTTATAGCTTCATTAGAAGCCAGGACTCCCCGTTTAATAATTCATCGGGGAAGCTCGGAAAGCTCATCGTGTCGTTTCGCCTTGCTTCTATTCGTTCTTTGACGAGTAATCGGGCACCTCTCTCACGTACTTTGTTGTTGGCGGGAAGAAAAAGCTTTGTTCAATGAGTAATATCCGGATCTACCGTACACGGCTGTACCGTATTAAAATGTGTACATTCAGATGAACAGCCGCCCCTTCCGAGTGTCATTCATCTCTGCGAAAAACACGTTTCGAAGAGTGGAATCCACGTATACTTTGGCAGGTAAAAGAATTGATTACTGTCTTACAAAATATGTATAAAAAATCGTAAATTTTATCTCTCGAATAATTTTGAGAGCAGCTTCATGTACATACATACAATAACATTGAAAAGAGAAAAAGCATCTTTTCACAGCCGTATACTTTGGCAGGTAAAAGAATTGATTAGTGTCTTACGAAATATGTATAAAAAATCGTAAATTTTATCTCTCGAATAATTTTGAGAGCAGCTTCATGTACAATAACATTGAATAACAATAACATTGCGTTTCGGCTGTGAAAAAGCTCTTTTCAGTGTTATTGTACATGAAGTTGCTCTCAAAATTATTCGAGAGATAAAATTTACGATTTTTTTATACATATTTCGTAAGACACTAATCAATTCTTTTCGCTCGTTATAATTTCCTGTGCGCCATAATTTTTTACCTCGACGGGTCTAGGGTTGACGTCATCGACGTTTGTTATGGTCGCGTTATGAGGTCGTACGAGCGACCGTAAACTAGCGTGTTGCAATAAACCATTGTTAGGCCCTCACGGGGCGCGGAATGGGCGAGCGGAGAGGGCGGGACGATGTCTTCTGAGACGCGTTTTATCCGGGAACACGTGCTGCGAGAGAGCTAGGAGAAGGGAACGTTAGAAAGAAAGAAACCAGCATCTCCCCCGAGATAATTACAAGCGGCTTCCCAAAGCCGAGAGAGTCTCGGATATTCAGCCGCCTTGTTTTCAGGTTCTCTCCCCTCCTGGAGAATCCGGCCGTTTCTAAGGAAATGGTGGCTCGTAAAACAAGAGAAGAAATATCGCCGGACTATTTATCGAATCATTACTGCCCATAGGAATCCAATGACGCGCGGGGTTACTCAAAGAGAGAAAGACATTCTTCTCTCCTAGTTGCTAGCATGCGGCATGCGGAAGGAATTCTTGTTTGGAAAAATGGTCGCGATCATTACGACACTTGGGAAACAAAGTCTCACTTTTACAGCGCAATTATTTTTACGATATGGCTATTCTTGAATCTCTCTTCTAACGAACGTTACCGAGTCGGTCTTTGATCTTTGACGGCACTGTCCTCTTCTCCCCTCCGTCGCGCGTAATTTAATTAATTGGTTTATTTATTTGTATTATGATTTACTTAGTCGTGCGACACACAGTCTTCGTGCCCGAAGAGCCGATATACCGCTGGTATACACATTCGCGATATGTATGTTGAGACTGAAAAACAGAGATATGTAAATCCAATGACGAGAACAATTTCACGCGTGTACACGTTGCGCGTGTTGAAGTATTACGCGTTGAATTCTCCGTTGAAGTTTAATTTTATGGCTTAATTACTGGGACAAGAGAGGAGCTTTTAAATTAAACTGCTGAATCAATCAACGCGCGGCGATACGCTGTGTTATTCGTTCGCGCGGTGGAACGAGCGAGAGATCGGGGATCGCGGAAACATGCCGAAACCGACAAGTTAATACGCTTCGTTTCAAGGTTCATTATCTTCATTATTATGTGTGAAAATTAAAAGCCCCGGAGATTTCTTTCCCTTTTTATCGAGAGTCCTCTTTTAATGTGAAATTCGTTTTCGCGTGTGTATACTTTTCATAACATTTATCGATATGGGATAGACATAGGTATTGAATATTGGAAGCCAACGCCACGCGGGGAGGAGCATATACAATATATTATGTATCGATTAAAAAATGATAACGTGAGATTTTAAAGAACGCCACGACTCGTCATATCCGTAGAGAAAGAAACATCCTTTCCGCGAGGTGCGCTCCTCCCCCGAGAGAAATTTTCGAACGCGCACATTTATTGCGAGCGGTTCAGGCATAAAGTATCAATTCTGATCCTCCTACGACGTGTTTACGACGCCGGCGGACTAACTTTATGTCTTTCTTACGAAGTTTACGAGACGCGCCCGCCTCTGAGAGTGCGCGTCCGCGAGTGCTCCATATCGAGCTGTTGAGCGTGGAAGAAGAAGACGTAATCCCGGTCCGAAACATATCCGTAACCGCTTGTTACTACTAGTCGCTGCCGCCGGCCGCTCACGCCGAGGATCCGCCCGCGCAATATTCTGACGCCGATTTAGATTACGCGTTTGCCCGTGTTGCGGCCCCGGCTCGCGAGACAATAGATTCGCTGGATCGAACGGAATGTGACTGCGCGGAAGATAGATAGTATTGTCGCGTACGGAGGCTTCCTGTAGCGCGGCTGTGCTGTTTATCGGCGAAATTTATACGAGCGGTCTAAGGCACGCTTCGAAACGCCCCGTCATGAATCTCGATCATTTTGAGACACACGGAAAATCTATTTGTTCGCGTTTTATATACAGTAAGAGCATCCCGTAATATATACTTGCCTCGCGCGTGATATATTTTATAATTAGTTTTAGTAATACATAATACACGTATGGAGTATAACGAATAAGTATAATAAAGATACATATATACATGCATCGGCCGCGCTGCATTATTTGATCACGGATATGTATACACAGACGGCCCCTTTTATTTCATATTCATAAATTCTCCCCCTCGCGAATCGCCGTCGCCGCTGCCGCAGCCGCGCCGCCGCGAACATTCGATTAAATGCTGCAATCTCGCGCGCGATCTCACTTTGGCGAACGTCGAATATTTCATATCCACCAATTAGAGCGCTTCTCGGTGATCAAAATGCCGCGTCCAGATAAGCATTTATCAGCTCCGCCGAACGGCTAAACTCGTTTTCCTGCGCCGCGATTAAAATCGCGCGACACGCGGGGCGCTCGCGCGCTCGCGTGCGAATATTCGCTCGCGTGTGCGCGAGCGCGCGCGATTTCTCTCTCTCCTCCTGCCTCCTCTCGTTCTCGCCACTGAGTATAATTGAGTTAGCCGTGTGACACGTCGTGCCATCCCATCCTGGTCCACGATGGGCGTCCAGCGGCGAGGTGGTGGCGTCCGGGGGGGGGGGAGGAGGATGGTCGGGTCGGTCGGTTTGTTCCGCGACGACGATGGAGGCTCGAGCTCGGCCGGTTGCAGCTGCCGCGTGCAATGCCGAGGGCGTGCCGATAAAACGCAAACATTTAATTAAAAGATAATCAACTGGATTGCGCGGCGTCCGCTAATGTTGCAGAACGGGAGATAGGACCCGGGCGCTACACAATATCGGTTCTTTATGCATATGAGCGTGGCTGGAACCGCGTCGCCGCCGCTCGCCTATGTGATTTAATTTTACACGAATATAAATTCGCGCGCACACACATAGTTCCGATACGCCGCCATCTCCGCCACCGACCGTCGATCGTTGCCATGTTCACCCGCGCCGAAGCGACGGCGGTGGCGGCGGCGGCGGTGGCGGATATCGGGCCGATTTCCCATCAACTCGCCCATGACGCACGCGAAGGCAGGAATATGAGATATAAAAATTTGAGACTCTGAGATATGATTTTGAAATTTTTTAAAGAAAAATATCAGAGAAGCTTTGGATGTGCAGTGGAATAGTTTATTTAAATTAATGTCTTTACGGAGAATTAATAAAAAATTTTAACATAACAGACGAATATAAAAAACGAAATGATCTGTCACATTTTGCATTTTGTCATCTCTTTTATTTTTGGCATGGTGTTTAATATACGATCATCAGGATACATTCTTCAACAATGATGACAAGTTCAGATTGTTGCGGACGTGATAGCGGTTAAGAGAGTGCGAAGAAACGGCACGGAAGAGTAGCGACGAAGGGCACGATCGTCGGGATATTAAGCTCGCGGTCACGTACACCATTACCGAAGCTAATGCAAAGCTGCCAGTCGTTTTATGCCATCTGTAACCGGATCTCCCTTCGACGACGAACCGGTGCTGCTCCGCTCTACCTCGGTAAAGTCCTCCTCTTCCGCCCCTTCCCCCTCCCCCGCCACCCTCCGTCGAACCCCTCCGCCGCGCCGCCGGTTGCCAATCGATTCGACGTGCCTTCGATTAAAGACCTCTCTCTTTCCTTTCTACCTTTCCTGGCGTTTATTTGTGCGTCCCGTCTCGTTCTACCCTTCCAAATTTCCCTTCCGCTTCCCCGTTCGATCTCTCGCTTACCCTGCGCCGGGAAGAAAAGTGTCCCGAGATTTTTTTGTCCCCTTTCTTTCACCCATTCTCCCGACGGTTTTCCACCCTCGATACTCGCCTCGATTTCGGGCGAGTCTGTATTCAGCGTGCGCGATCGTTTTTTCTAGAAACAGCGTGATAAAGCCTGTGGTTTATGGGCAAAATTCCTTTGCCCGAATCGCGGATACGTTGCGATTTTCCAGACATACGTTGCGAACAACGTAGACTTATTTCCTGATTCTAACTGGCGCTATGAATCACGAGTCATTCTCTCGTACCTTTTTCTACATATACACAAATTCACGAAATACCGAAATTTATTTTTCGTGGTGAATGTTTTCCCTCCTTGCTATTATATCATTTTTATCGTTCTATATGACGAGTCTTAACTCATTTGTATCGGAAAACGCTTACATATAAGCCGGCAATGTTGCGCGAATTGCCTTGATGCAAAAACGCACCGTTTTCTTTCATTTATGCTTCCTTTGAACTGTGAAAAATTTTTTAGACATTCAGAATTATCGTTTATTTTTTTTCCTTAAATTTATATGACTTTAGAATTGAAATTTGTTCAATGATTTTTTTACAGGAATTAAGTGATAAATGTATGTTTTACGACTGCGATGATTTTATGAAAAAGATTTAATGATATATTTATTGTACTTTATGCGGGCGGTATCCTTTTAAGAGGGATAATCTACCCTTATTCAACAAATTGCAGCATAACGGACGAACTGCTGGCTAATATACGTAAAGGAGTGCTAACAAATTATTAAGCAAGAACCTATCTCGAGCCTTACTCCGATCCTTTTGAGTTACGCGCAAAACCCTTTAACGCCTTAATCGGCCCGTTCATGATTCAAGAATTCGCTCCTCCCCCCCCCCCGCCCTCGTGAATAAAGTTTGCAGCTTTTTGAAGCCGAATGGACCGACGTTCGTTAGCGTTAACGGAGGTTCATTAACTCTAAACGAAAAATATTCTGAACAAGATATATTTCATAAATGAATATATATTATGTATAGAGTGAGACGTCTAAAACTGGCAAATCTGAATAACTCGCTTGCTTTTAACAATAGAAAGAAAAGTGTCAAACAAAAGGTGCTTGATTTCGAGGGGCATATAATGTGATATCATAATAATTTTTTTATAGGAGGCAATTATAGATGGAGGGAAACAATTTATTTTTCATTACAGTTGATCTTATGTAATTTTGGATGACCTTTAACTTTAGGTCATTTTATTCGTCTTAAAACACTATCAGAATTTAAATAAAAAAAACATCATTCCATTAAAAAAAAAACAGATTTGACCTTTATTATATCTTCTACGCCTCCACCTATAAAAAAATTATTGATATCATATTATGTGTCCTTCGAAATCAAACAACTTTTGTTTGACACTTTTTTTCTATTGTTAAAGGCAAGCGAGTTATCCAGATAGTCCTAGATGCCTCACTCTGTATACTTCGGTTTTTTCTTTATATTATAAATAGGATCATAATCTAGAAAGAAAAAGCGTCTCGCTAAGTCGGGGACAGCTGAATTAGGTTGTCGAAGTCAAGGCGAAGGGATCACTGGGAGAGCCTGCGCTATTTTGCTCCTCGGCTCTTTGTCAATCCCGACTTGTGCGCGCGGTGCAAAAGCCGGCGGTGGTGACCACCTCCGACAATGGTGACGGCAGGTTCGATCCCGGGAGCACGATTGTGTGTACAGTGTGCCGCGGGGAGAAAGAGAGAGAGAGGGTGAGGAGCGAGGAGGGAGAGAGAGTGACATTCTCTGAAAGGGGCCCTCAGTGGCACGACTATTGAAACCGAACGGCTCCCGCGCTACGCAACGGAACGGAGCGGTCGTGGCATGCATATGTATGTATGCGTACCGCTCTGCCGTCGCGATAATATTATATAGGCATAATTCGAAAAGAATCGCGCGCGACGCAGGCTCGGCGGAGGTTCCCAACGATCTCGGGTTACACCACGTCATGCGGGTCGAGCGGCGGACAAACGGACGATGGGACGGACAAGCCGGTCGATTGACGATAACGAATGCTAATGGATCGGACGAGCTAATTTACCTTCATTAATCGATTGGTCTTCAAGCCTGCCTTCGACGTCGCGCGCCTGAGTCATCCGGACGAAGAGGAGGATCGTGATCTGCCCAGGGTTGTGAGTGATAGGGATGGATACGAGAGAGAGAGAGAGAGAGAGAGGAACGAGCGGTGGGTGATGTGCGAGGGTAGTGAGCTGCAGGGGTTACTTCTCGCGGCGTTTACTGCGGACAGGTCAATAAACTCCTTTCGCCTATCGACAGGCGAACGCCACCAATGGGCGGCGGGCGGGAGAAAAGGTCCTCTTAAAACGTCGAAATTAAATTCCACCGGGACGAGGGAGAGGGGGAGGGGGATGAAACGCGCCTCTCGGTTTAAGGTCCACCCTTATAAGTCGTTCCCGTTGGGTCGCGCGCGCTACTTATTTCCCCGCAATCCTCGGTTGCCTAGTGCGTTCTTATTTCCTTCTTTCTATTCTGCCTCCGGAGCCGTTTTCCTTCCCTCGCGCGTCTCCCTTAAACGAGGGGCGGTCCTCCTGGCGGTACAACGGGGCTTTTTCCTCCTGAGCGATACGAAGGAAAATATACGCGGTGGTTAAACGGTCACGACGACGCCCGCCCATCCTGAGCGAAGGGGTTCTCCATTAAGTGCCCTACAAAGAAGCTCGCGTGCGGCCATAGAGGACGGCGGTGATACGTTTTCGGCGTTTTCGTTGTCTCTTCACATGTAGTGCACCGCGAACTTTCGTTTCTTCCGTTTGGAAGCGAGCTTTGGAAAGATACTCGTGCTCGCTCGTTTCCGTTTGAGTCGTAGCCAAGTAATTGCGTGGTGAAGCTTCGCAGGACCGTCGGGAACCAAGAGAGCGCAATCTCTCTCTTTTCTCCTTTCTCTCTCTCTCTCTCTTTCTCTCTCTCGCTCTTTTGTAGCTAGTCTCATCACCGCTCTGCAAAGGTAAATAGGTATTGGAAATTCAATTATTGAGCCCGCTTTCCTGTCGGCAGTCGACCTTCGTTATTTTTAATGAACGAGCACTTAGAGAACGGGGACGAAGAAGCAGTCCGAAGGAGAAGAGTGTATGATCTTCCAGGATCACGGCTCCGCTCTTTGTACCGCGATACTCTAAAAAGCAACGATTATCGAGTCGATAACGAGATCCATCTCCGTGAAAATTCTACGTATTCCCGTGTAATCCCGTAGGAATACAGAATCGTATCCAATGCGGATCAAATATAAGAATATTCATGCGGACCTTTTTCCGCGCTCTCTCTTTCCCATTCCTTCCCTCAATAGAAATGCAGTTAAAGGCAAAAGCACTTTCTTTCGACGTAATCCATTGATTCTGCAATATCGTGATTGAAGTCTCTTTTGCAGCGGGACGAATTAAAAGCTCTAAAAGCCGCGACTTCGCGTAGCAAGTTCCTCCGCGTTTTATGCTATCTATTCGCTTATTGATTTCCTTTCACAGCTTCGATATCGGCGACGGATAACTGCGAGAATTCTTCCTTCTAGTGTAATTTATTGCTAATAAATCTTTATTGGTTTCGTTAGTACGGCCTTTCAAAAAGATTCTTAGAAGTCCGCTCTATGGCTACATTCTGCATTGCTTTCGCAATATGCGTAATAGACCGATCTATGCAATTCTCAGTACTCTAATTGTTTCTAGGTAGCACGGAAACGATTAACCACGAGCCAATCTTTCTTTATTCAATAGGACGCTTCTTTGCATGCACGCGACGCTGAGGCATGAACGCACTTAGACCCGATGACTCGCAATCGATGAAGACATTCTTGATTATTTTGTCACAATTCTTTCCGTGGCGCGACACGACGAACAATTGCGACGATAACGATCGTCAATTATCGAGCGGCCTCAAAGAATGCGCGAAAAGGAAACGGACGTTGTATTTTTACGCTTTACACGAGGTTCCGACAAGGCACGGCGACGAAGACAATAGGGAACCGTTGCACCAGTGTGCAATCGAGTGGCATGGGCAATAAAGAGTCACGACCCATAATAAACAGTCCCTGAAATAGAATGATTATTTATTACTTCCCATCGATAATGGCGGCCGCGCTCCTCGGCGCTATTAATTATCGGGGACCGACGGTTTTACGATATTTCGCTGCCGTTCGCAGGGATGTTCTTCACGGGGATAACGCATACGAACCGGATGCGCGCGCGGATGCATTCGAGCGTAAACCCTAAGATCGATCGGAGTTCATACTTTGGCGGAATTTCTTTCCCCGGATGGTAATTACGGGATTCCTTCTTTTGTTACGTTCTACAGACATCGCATTGCTATCACAGTAATGAGTTTTTACGTAATTTGTAGACGGATACTACTAACATCGAAATTAGAAATAATAGCGGGGATTAAATAGAATACCGAGGACTATATAATGATCGAGTGCCGCGCGAAGAGTTTTATCGGCCTTTGACGCGTCACGTATCTCGAATAACCTAAATATTGTTATTACTACCTTTTCATCGCAATTCTATCAACGTGAGCAATTCACTTTATGTTCTAAACATACGGCGGTAATCTCATTTTAATCAATGTCTAGGCTACTTAACCCTCTAGAGGCGGTATCGTCTTAAAAAAACAGTTATTATACTTAAAGATAACGTAAGATAAATGGAGAATCTATATAAATATAAATATACTCTATATACTCGATATTATACCGATATATGTATATTGACTGATTTTACTTAAAGATAACGTAAGGTAAATGGAGAATCTATATAAATATAAATATACTCTATCGATATACCGATATATGTATGTATATTGGCATAGCCTTTTGTCGGCAAAAAAGCATTATATTTTAAAATATATGTCCAATACATACTTTCCCATCTTCAGGTCTTACAGTTAGTGTAATTAATCTTTACAGATCCCGAATTTTTATTCTAAATTTATTCTGAATTTTATTTTAAAGTGAACAATTGCAAATGTGCAACACTCGTTCCTAGAGGATGTTTTTTTATAGAATCACTTATATAGGTTACTATCAAAACCCATAATCCGTTAAAACCCGAATTCACTAGTTAAAAAAGAATGATTGATTAGACATAAAATCGAAAACCTATGTGGACAGTACAATTATAAACCTCGTTTCGCCCTGTAAACAGGGAGGAGGAAAGAGGATTGGACCTCGCTACGCGAAGTAAGTCGAAAACCCATGTGAAACAGTAGGTATAATTATAGACGTCGTTTAAACTAAATTTAGAACTGATTTAAATTGTGAAATTGGGTTTTAACGATTATAGATTTTGATGGTAACATATACGAGTACATATTATAGTAAGAATATATAATTTATATATATATATATATTAAATATATATTCATCTATCATATCTTTTATATATATATATTTTTTTTTTAGAATGTAGAATTTTATTGTTAAAATTCGTCAGAAGTAAATCGAAGTTAGAAACGACTTTTAAAATGTGGCGGGAATGAAAATTCGTCGCATTGTGATGTACTTCTCTCAGAATGGTACCCACATGCTCCCACATGCGGCTAAACAGGATGCGCGGACTCGTTCAAGCGTGGTAAGACCGATAGCGATGTGCTCTCCTTCGTGGCGGTTTTTCAAGCGGACCCCGTTGGGCGTTTCACGGTCGCGCGACGCCAGACTTTGAGCCCGGCCGTGGTTTGGTCTATCGGCCCATTACCAGCCTGGCACGTTGAACGCCCTCGTAAATCACCGAAGTGGCTGCTCGCGTTTGTTGCCGCGATTTCTTGCCCGCGCGGTGGAGAGATTTCTCGGGCTCTCGTGTGTGCCATGCGCGCGCGATCGCGCCACGGAAAATCATTTGAACTGCGCCTGACTGCGCCTCTCTTCCCGTCCCCTCGGTCCCCGCGTCTCGCAACGAAAGTGTTTACATTCGTGCACGCTTGGCTTTTACGGCTTGATTCTGTTGCCGCCTAGTACAAGTTACAGCAAAGGATCGCCCATATTGTCCTCACGTTGGACATTTGAGCGACATTTGTTTAACCCTGCGCAACTCTGCTTTCTTTGGCTCCCGTAACGCTGCTGCTCTCTGCCACTTTGCGTTTCTTGTCTTGAAATAAGAAGACAATATACATGCCATAATTTACACAGGTGACTTTAATATTAAAGCACGTCAACGTTTGTTTGGAAAACATTTTAGGAATCGTAGACGATATTGAACATAAAATGTTTATATCAAGTATATGGAGTATAGGGATTGTACTTAATATTTAATATGGTTCACGCGAATGAAAGGTGCTGATAGTCGATTATTAAAGTAGATTTATTAAACAAGAAAACAGCTAAAACAGTTAAAAAAATAACAGTACACTCATATATATTCAAAATGCGAACGCGAAGCTAGAATATAGTCATAGAGTTTGGCGCGCGACGTAGCCGCGTCTTACGGCACACAAAGGTATATACTTATCGAAATAAGTCTGGCGACGAACGATGAGATAGCTCGACTCGCGTCGAGGCATGGTCTAAGCATCGGGCGCGATGAACGGGAAGTTTAAGAGATGGGCACACGGTAAAATGTCGATGTTACGGGAAGGTTATATCCATACGCGCCGTTGGAGCGTGATGCGTGTCGAGCATTCGGCGCAACGCGCGAAACCGCGCCGGGGTCGACTCGCGATGACTATCTTTATACCGTTGGAGTCTTCGTCCCGGCGACCGCCGGTAGTCCCTTCCGCCCTTCTCCTCGCCCTTCTTGGCATCTCGTTCCTCGAAACCATAGATCAGCCCGAGACCGCGGGTTCTCTCCTCAGGTATATTATCCGCGTGTTTGTGGCGCGCTAAAAATACCGAAACCCCGAAAACGGGCGTTAAGATAGCGCTGGGCGTGACCGAGTCTGGGGGTCTGCAGGCACAAACCGCGCTTAAAGAAGGGTTACGACGAAGTAATGACCCTATACGGAGGGGGGGGGAGGGAAGGGGGAGGGGAGAGAAACCGGGCGCAGACGAAGGGGCGAGGGTGGTGCCGGCGGTTTCCTTTTTTTTTCTCGCCGCACGCACTGACGATAGACCACTGGCTCACAATGGCCTAGGCCTAAGAAATGGAAAATCAATATCAGCCTTTTTCGCACACACTTCCCTTTTCGTCCCCTTATCGGTCAGTCTAGGTTTTTCCATGTCGTTCGATCCACCTCGCAGAGGTATATATTGCAGATTTATACGTTAAATCGCGAACCGTCGTTCCTCCAGAGTAGAGATTTAAGTATTGCAGACTGCACTTAAGAGTACCAAATTGAATTTGCTCTCCGGCGACGTTCAATAGCTCTAGTCTTTTCCTCCGCTTCTCTTTTCTCCGCGCGCACAGGGATCAATTATATTCAATATAATTCCATCGTAAAGAAGCTCGGTCGGGCGATACTTTTTTTTTTATGTACAATAGGTATTAAAAGTATCGTGATCGGAAAAAGGAATGCGGACGGGATGGATAGTGAGTGAGGTATATCGGGAAATATGCCGGTAATTTGATTGAGAAACTTCTCATCGCGCTACGAAGAAACCATCGCCGACCGTCGCGCGACGAATGGCTTTATCGCAGGTGTTGGCAGAAAACTTTCTTCAGATTCGCGTCCAATCGCTTTTTTTTCCCCTCTTCTTTCGCGAGTATCAGTTATAAATACTGCGTACCATTTCAGCCGTTTCTCATTCTCGCCGTCGCTTTCTTTCGCAGCGACGATTTTGCCGATAATGAGTTCTACAGAAAAGATTCTTTTGACGCCGGACGAAAGTGTGTGAATAATTTAGAAAGGCGCTTGGAAAAATATTTTCGATTGAAGGAACCCCAATGCCTGTGAGTGCCGTCTCTCATAATTCTCCTCCTTCCCCCCGACGTTTTCCTATCGCGCACAACTTGAAAGTTACCATCCCACCCCCCCTTCCACCCCAGCAAGCTCGCTCTCTCTCCCTTTTAACATTTTTCTCCATTCGAACTCTCAACTTGCCGAAGTCTCGTTTCACGTGGTGTTTTGAATCGCGACGATAAGAATTGCGACGTTTTCGTTTCTCCGAGTCGCCGAAGCGGCGTCTTGCGACGGCACCATCGACGATAGCCGATACCATCAACATCGTCGATGTCGTCGACGGAGTGCGAAAAGTCGTTCTTGTAAGAATATACGCAGATTCTTCCCGTTTGCGGATTTGTAGAAGACAGAAGATTAAGAAAAGTGACGAGCCTTTTTTCCGAGGCTTTTTAAAGATACTTTAAATAAATGAATTAAATCTTGTACACAGATATTAGTATCTTTTTTCAGAATTTTCAAACGATTTGTCTCTTTTTTTATGTATAAATATAAAAATATAAAAAATTAGCTTTCAAATTTAGTTGACAACGTTGTGTATAACGGCTGTAAAATAACTTTAAAAACAGTGCGAGCTCTGTGAGATATATTAGATAAGTACAGTTCAAAGCGAGAGGTATACTTTGACAAGCAATAAAAACTTTTCGGGTGTAAAAGCGGTAAAAGACGCTTTAAAAGACGATCGTAAATTTGAAAATAATTTGAGGCATTAAGGGAGCCGTAAAGAGGCGGTTTCGCCAAACAATTTTGCCGGAAACGACATTACAATCAGAGCGGGGTGGCGGGGACGTCTGAAGTTTTCCCGTAGCAATATCTACCCCAGCGGCGAATTAAAATTTATGCGCCGAGACGGAGTCTCGGGCAAACAATTCTTAAAGTGCTGGAACGTGTCTCCGTTGTATTCGTGTCGCCCAGTCGCCGTGTCGCTTCACTGAAATTTACCCTAATAAGAGCAGTATTCCTTCTTGTGGTGAACGACTTCTGCGGCCATTGACGTTCCCGTAAGACGCTATTAATACCATCGCATAGAGAGAGAGAGAGAGAGAGAGAGAGAGAGAAAGAGGGAGACAGAGTAAGAGAGAGAGAGGGAGTTCTCTTGCGTTTGTAGATTCCCCTGTGATGAGAGATAGGTAGCCGCGGGGCGACATACTTTACTCGCGTGTGCGCTTTTGCATTCTCGCATCGCGAGACTTAAAACGAGGCGCGATGACATCGCGTAAATTGTATCCTTCGTAAATGTCTTCGCAACGAGAACGCGATGCTTAACGACGGGTAACTGCCATCGGCCGGCATTATTATGACTTTAAGAAGCGTTAAAAGAGGTACCACTCGGCTCCTCGTTTTTCTTTCCCCGGCCTCGCCGGGAATTTATGCGACGTTCCGGGGCTACGGGGCCGGGAGCAACCCTCGGAGAGGTAACCTCCCTGTTCCGGCGACTTCGGGAGCACCTCCAAGTGTATTTCTGGGTCAGAGTGGCGAGACCCTGTTGATATATACCGACGGATACGCTGGGCGCGGGAGAAGAGAGAGAGAGAGAGAGAAAAAGAGAGGGGTGTGAGTACAGCGGGGCGCTCGCGCTCGGGCGAAGAGAAACGGAGAAAAAGAGGTGAGGTTTTTTCCCCGACGGAGGGGAGGAGGATGGATACTCCCGCGGACAGAGACGGAAAATAAATAGCGTTATACACGTATCGCTCCGCAATACGCGCCGCGCGCGCTTCTGCCTTTCTTCTTCTCCACGGAGGCCATCATTTCCAGAACTCTGGTTCCCTTGTAAGCGGCAGCCGAGGGATCCGTGTGATGCATGCGGGCTATTTGCAGTGAAAAAAAAGGAAGAAAAATAAAGAGGGACCGCGGCGTGCTCTGTCCCACATTTTTGACGGGTCGCTGGATACGCGTATCACCCTCTCCCTCCCGTCGCTTTTTGTCCCGCTCCTTTCCCTCTGTTCTCTACCTCCTCTGGAGCGTGCACGAAGATAATGCGTCTGGTATCGCGCGTACGGGCGAGATTCGGCATCCCGATTAAACCGTTTTGCCCCGCGGCTCCGATTTGATGTTTACACAGTTTTTCCGTAATTAGAAAATGTAGACGGCTTTTATCCCGTTTGCACGCGCGGAGAATACGACTCTGTTACGCGAGCACGTATTTTTGTTACATTATCTTTACGATACAAGTTACATAATAGGATGTCAGTAACTAAAGCAGTAGTTAATTAAGCCGGTTCACAAAAAATATACCTGTTACATTATATGTATATGGAAATAATTTGCTTACATTATCATCTCATTAACTGTTTTATATAATTTTGCATTCAAGCGTACATTTTATTTTTGCGTATAAATTAAAATAAAAAAGGTAGAAAAATAATTTGAATTTAGAAATTTGATGAAGTAAAATTGAATACGATAATGAGAAAAAAACTTGATTAGAAAAAAGAAAATTCACAATAAATTCACTCTTTATATAATACCTTATAAAGATATTACCTATTGTCACAGTTGTATAATTCAAAAACATTAATCACGACACGACTCATCGCTCACGAAGCGATTTTACTTGATAAATATTTCATGTAATCGGTAGCCCGATAATCGTCGGAGTCTCTACATCGGCTTCAAAAATACTTTATCGTCAGGATAGACAGGCGGCAGACTCGTTCATCGTTAATGCTCGTTAATGCCCATCTTTCAAGCTCGTCAATGCCACGGGACGCGCGCTCTGATCGACCAAGTTGCGCTAAAAGGCGCAGAGGACTGACTCGCGGGATTAAATATTCACATCGTTACCGCGTTCGCTCGTAAGTCGCTCGTGAAGCGTCAGTTATTACCTGTCACTTGGTATAAAATCATTTTAGAATTTCAATAACCGGCTCTGCTCTCCGGCCACCCTGCTGTATGCCAGATCTACCGGCCAGCCGATCGTCCTCAGGGGGAGCCTCTCTCTCTCTCTCTCTCTCTCTCGCTCTCTCGCTCTCTCTCTCTTTCTTTCTCTCTGTCTCTCTTTACGGCACGGGGTGAGATCCCTTGTATCGGCCGGCAGGGCTAATGGCAATTCCGAACGGACTTCAAACGCAACATGCGGCCAGCACGTATGCGAGCCGCGTGCGATAGGCGAGACGCGGCGCGGCGCGGCATACGACGCGGCCAGTAATTATATTGGCGGCCGATGGGCATCGCCTTTGACCGACTCGATTGCACGGTAAGCAGACCGCGAAGGAAATTACCGAGCGATCGACGTCGCCGTGATGGACCCCGTGGGTCAGTATCGCGGTGAAGGGCCTGACGGGATGTTCGTGAATAGCATGAGGAGATAGCTGAGGCTCTTTCTTGGAAGACACATTATGGATGTATTAAAACGATGATGATTGGCAACTAATATGGTAACATGGAATAATTGTCTCGATTATCTATGTATCTATTCATCTACGTGTGTGAATTGCATGGAAAGTTCATATTCGATATCACGTCTCCACGGGGCGATTATAATTTTGTTCTACGCGGAAGAGCGGCAAGCGCTATTAATGTCTCTCATTAAAATATCTCTTGCCGCAATTTCTAAAGCGCGCGCGTACGGTAACGCCAGCGAAAGAGAATGCGGTCGAAATCAGTTCGCATATAGCGTGTTTACTAAGGCGAACGAGCCATATTCGCGTAATGTGCACATGCACACAGCTTATTACGTGTGTGCACATCTAATCACATCGGTGGAAGCATAAATAGCCGGTATTGCGAAAGCGCAACCAGCTTGTTCATCCAATTTTCCCGACACTAATATAAGAGAGGAAAAGAGAAAGAGAGAGAGAGAGAGAGAGAGAGAGAGAGAGAGAGAGAGAAAGCGCGGATCAACGACAAACAGTGAGCAGATGGTCCCCACTGTCGCGATTGGATGCAGGTCATGCAGGATAAATGAGAAACAGGCACAAATTCAACGAGGGATCCCTAAATCAATTTAAACGGATAAGATTCAACGAAGGGGAAGGCGATGTGTTTTTCCAAGGAATAGCAAGTCCGCGCGGAGAGACCGCAATTGTAGTCGGCGACCGCATCGCTCGCGTGCATTTGGAATGCAGGTCGGTGCAGTTGCGCGGCTCGTGTTGCGTGTTCTGTCCCGTCCAATGCATCGCCCCCGAACAATATAGCACGTCAGCTTTTGTCCGCGCTGTCTGTTTCATTCGCCGTTAATAAAATACCTTTCGAATGTGCCCCGGGGAAGGAGCGCGCGTCTCCTTCGCCCCCGTTCGCCGTTACGGGTGAAACGCGCGCTCGGCTCGGCAAAGAACACAGGGGACACTTGGACGTTCAAGCTGCAGCAAACATCCGATATTTGCATCGCCGCGCTGAATGAAAAGCGAAACGACTTGGAGATATGTTTCTGCCGGGGCTGATTACACGCGGCGTTCGAGAGAAGCGGCGTGTAAAAGGACGAAGAGGGAGGGAGGGGGGGAAGGACGAGA
>NW_012026807.1:2102837-2109474 GCF_000956235.1 Wasmannia auropunctata
AGAGAGAGAGAGAGAGAAACCGCGGAGATTTCATGATTACGAACGACCGATCGAGGCGGGATCCAATTTTCGAGACCTGCCAGCCGTTAAGACAAGCTCGACGACCGCAAAGGACACGGCTCGCGTATTAGTTGCGAGCACTTTCTCATTCACGTTGCCTCGCTACGGTAGAAACAATTTCCTTAAATTTATGCACCCCCGCGCGGCGGTGGCGGTGGCGGTGGCGGTAGCGGTGGCGGTGGCGGTGGCGACACAGCTACCACCGATGCAGTCGAGCCCGTAATATTTTCACGAAGGAAGAAGTTAAAAAAAAAAAGAGGAGACTCTGTAGGAGAAATAACAAAGCGTACGGGGTGCCTGTGCCCGTCACCGAGGGGCGGAGAGGAGACGCCTTCCGCTCTCGTGACGTTATCGGGCTTTCGGCATTTCTGCGCCGAGAAAACCCCCGCGCGGTGGGTAGGCGGGCGGGCGATATTGCACGCGGAGAATCGACAGAGGGGACACACACGCCGCGCTCGCCGTCGATGCTGATAAACGCGTCGAGGCCTTCCTGGACCGCCCTTTTCGGCCGTGGCGTTGCCGTCGCGCGTTCTCGTTCGCGACCCTTTCGCGCGGCGCTGCATCGAACGAGGGGGAAAAGCGAAGCGTAAAGTCAGCAGGCGAAAGTACTGACGCGTATTACAACGCCCCGGTGTTTGCACTCGCAAATTAGTACTCGACTCGGCAAGCGAAAAAAACGACGCGTTGACAAGTCGGGAATTCGAGTGAATTTCAAGTATCACTGCATGAAATGACCGTCTTTCGTGTCGCGGTTAAAAATTTAAAATGTAATTGTGTAAATCTCGGCATATAATATACTTATTGTTAGCATTCTGAAAAAAGAACTTGAAGCCTTTTAATCTTGCAGTTAGAAAGGTATTATAATATAAAATACTTGTCGCTGTAAAGTTTATTTAACTTGGTTGCGCAGAAAGCATTTCAATTTATAGCAAAGCGCGCCCGCAAGCCTCTTTTAGGATTAAATACAGACGTATATGATTCATAGGTATGCAGCCCGGTATACCAGACCAGAAGCTGTATCTCGGTAGCGATCTCTGAATGATCGAACGGCTTTGAGGCATCAAAACGGGGGTGTTTCGCTGCCCTGAAAAATAACACGCGCTCGGCGGACACGTGTAGCAATTAATCAGCTTCGGGGGTGGCGGCTTGAAGAGGTTGTTGCCGTCACGGGCAGATGACGGCCTGCGGCGGCATCGTACTGTATTTTATACGGTGTCGTGTTATGGTTTTGCGGTACCCGCGGTCGTTCGCGTGCAAGTAGAACGGGGCGCTGCAATTTGGCGGCAATCGTTATATTCGGCACGACCACCACCATCACTCGTTTCTGCGTAGCCAAGAGCGCCTCGTGTGGCGTGAACACACGCACGTGCGCGTGTGTGCGCGCACCTACGCACGCATGGCACGTATACCCCCGCTCCGCTCGCGTTCATTTTTTAAGCTCGATTCCAGCCCGCGGCCGCGGGAATTATCATCGGCCATATCGTTCGGCGGCAAATCCTTCGTTGGTATTACGAGAGACAGAGACTGATATATTTTCCGCTTCCGCACGGTCGCTCGTCAGTGTCGAGCCAGCTGACACGCGCATATAGATCAAACTTTTATTCACTGATTGCGGGACGCAATTTCGCCCTTGAGCTATTTTCGCGCGATTGGTAACGAGGATGTCTATCTGATAGCGAATCTATACGCGTTGCTCCGAATTAGTACAATCGCTCTTTCTCTTTCTCTCTTTTGTTTGCACGTATCGCACTTGAGACTGGACGTTTCCTGGATTCCCGACTGGACGGATACACGTTTCGTGGATCATATCATTTTTCTCCTTCGGGATTCGAGATACACTCGATCTTCAGGTGCGGGCTCGTACCTGCTCGTATCGTCTTGATGGAGCGGGAAGAGATCTCGTGAAGGAAAAGAAAGGCATCTCCGGCATTCTTGAAAGGATACGATATCAGGTTACATGATAACGACGGCACAATGGGGCTTTGTTAAGGGTCCCTTTATTAAAGTCCTATTGATTCCGTTGTGACCCCTCGCGATTCGGGCAAACAGCTTGACCTATTTCGCCCACGCTCATTATTATTTTCTCGTGGAAACTCGAGCTTTTCTCTTTCACCGAAACGAACGTACGAGACGCGCTGCGGGCTGCGGATTTCGTGCCGAGGGGAAATATAATCCGATCGGCGGTAACCGTCGTGATATGCGCCAACTTAGAATCGAGACGATAGGGTTTATCGAGGCGGCAGAACGGAATATTCTATCGTTTCATGGGGCTCTCTCATTTCTATGAAGAATGAGACGGAGATCCAAAGTTTCGCCTATTAACCTCTCGGCACATTACTGGGCGTATGCGGTAAATAATGTATGGGTAAGCGTTAAATCGACTGTTAACGTGTTATCGTCTAAAATGATCCCGCGTAAAGGCTCGTGCCGGTGCACGCGTATCCGAAGACAATATCGATACGATGGTATTATACCGCTCTCTCGTGAAAAGCTCATATTTATGCCGTAAATAATATATTATATTCGTAGCATAGGAATTATAGTTTTTTTCGCGGAATTCTTCTTTCGATCCTTTTGTCGAGCTACGGCAAATTATCCAAAAATACAAGACGCTTTCAAGGGCGTTTTTGCCTTTAACCTCCAGAAGCGGCATCGTTTTTTATCGTCATTAAAAACTATTTATTTATTTATTTACTAAAAAATATCTTGTAAATGAAGAATCTATCGAAATATACTCTATCGATATAAGATATGTAATATATTGATGCATAATCTCTCGGATATAAAAAGCATTGTATTTCAAGTATTCAATGCATACATTTTCCACCTTCATTTTTTTAAGTTTAACTAATCTGCGCAGATCTCAAATTTATCCCGAATTTTATTTTAAAGTGAATGTTGCAAATATGCACACTCGCTCTTAGAGGATTAAAATAACATTTATTAAATTTACTTTTATTTAAGTGGATTTTAATTAAGGAGATTTTATAATAACCTATGTGTTATAACTGTCAATATTATTTTCACTTTAATTAAAATCACTTTCAGGAATTATAAATTACGAAATAGCGCGATAGATACGTACATACGACTTTCTTTTAAATATAACGCAATTGCCATGTTAGAGTGTATCAAAAAAAGGGAAATTCAAGTCAGAAAGCGCTGAAAGACGCTGAATCTAGTGAAGAATGTTAATAAAATCCGAAGAATTTGCATTAACAGTGCAACAAGATCGGCCTTCCCAAGTCGAGCATGTTTATTCGACGATCGTCTTCGCAACGATGTCCGATCATGCTCTGCTCCGCAGAGATTCCCTCCCTCGTTAATTGGAACTTTACGATCGGCTTTGTGCGTTCCACAGTGATTGTCAGTACCTGATAAAGGCATCATCGGGACGTTGAACCAGACTTCCCTCGCGAAGCGACAATACCCTGATCTGCTAATCCGCCGATCGCTTCGCCTTTTGTATGGAACGACAACGAGCGAGATCTATCAATTTTCGATAATGGACAGTGTCGACTTGTGTTATCGCACAAAGCTATACTCTTGTCCGAAAACCGATGCTGGATCTGCTGGACCAGATACTGTGGACAGGTACTATGCATTTGTGTGTGTGTAGAAAGATGCATTTTGCTGATATGCTAGCGCATCATTATACACGATACCTTTTCTCAATTTTGCATGTACATATGTATTCTTGCATATACTTTGTATTACGTTAAGTGCAATCCGTTGTCTGAAATACCCTCTGGAAGATAGATTTCTCCGTGAAGCGTTCATTAGTTTCAGTCGACAGAAGCTGTATTCAAATCGGATCTCGTGTTTTGTCTACCCAGCTTTTGTTCGCTTTAGAAATTATACACAAGAAATTCACACACACACTTGAATCTTGGAATGACATTCTGAATTAGATAACACATTATATAACACTATTGTTTATACTTTCATTAGAATTAAAAGATGAAAATGACATCAAAATTCAATATACAGAATAAATGATTCTTATTTCACATTATATTCTATGTAAAACGTGGAACTTTAAATCGCTACGCGCTATTCATCGCGACTTGAAATTCAAATAAACATAATTTTTTTTTGTTTTGCTATTATGGTGCGTTACTATAAGGTTAATGTGAGGTATAGCGATGTGTCGCGATTATATCACGATTCTGGAAAGCCGAACATGTGATATTCGCGACACACAATATTCATATAACGCTTATGTACACACGGCAGGATCAGTGTGGAATACAATAGGCTCTTTAAACGCGTTATTTATTTTCTCCTTAAATTTCTTTCTTTCATATTTTTCTCGAATCGAAATTTTTCTCGACTTAATATCTTTTCTATTCTGTTATATTTTCTATCTGTTTTTTTTTTAATAGCATCCTCGGACTATTTTTATATTTTTCTCTTTTGAAGCGATTGTATCTTCCGAAATTTAACGACAATATTTAAATATGTATTATTCTAACGATCATACTGATTTTCGAGAAAAATTTTTATTTATGAGGAACAATCTTGAATGGAGAATAAAGAATCTCCATCGCAGAAAATAATCTCGAAAACGCAAGATCAAGGAGTCGACGAACTGAGATAGACGTTGTAACATATGATACTGCTCTACTAAAATAAAATGTTAAAAATTTTTGTTCGCCGACGACAAGGATTTTCTATTAGACTATTCCGCAACATTTCCTAAAGATGTATATTTTCATAAAACTTGTCGTGTAGATAAACGGACACACGGGAATGAGTAATGCGACACACGAATGAGCTTCTAATAAATGCTAAACACTGGGGGATCCCTTTACGCGGAAGATGAAAGTACTCTATCCTTATTTCTCTGATCGGGTATTTCACTTCATCCACTATCCCTTCGACATTGAAATTCAGAAAGGTAGCCTCTAACTTTATTCGTTTGCTAATACATTTTGGAACGGAGAGTATATAGAAAGTAGAGGTTAAAGAAAAGTGCATTATAAAGGACGATCGTTCACTACGTAGCTCGACAAGAAGAAAACAGTTTACGACAAACTGCGGAAGACTTTCTCAATACGTAACAAACTTTGTTTCACGATAATGTTGTTTGTCTCGACTGTTGCGCGATCGTTTTGCTTGATTTCATTTTCATTGAAACTGAGAGTCGATAAACGTCTCTAATGGCAATTGGAATTTCATAAAATCTCGCGCGTGTTTATCGGCCTTAATGACTGTTAACGGTTGTTTGCTTGTTTAATCGGCAGGAAGTGCAGCATAGGAAATCGAAACGCGAATAATAAAAAAAAAAAGGAAAAAAAACGAGCAGGAAGGCGCGGCTCGCCGAGAGGAAGTCCGAAACCAATTCTGGCGCGGACTAAACTCAGTATCGGCGAGAACTTCCGGATCGATTCTGCGTGGAGAGCCCTTCTTTATACAATCCACGGTATTCTCTTTGCTTTTTCACCCTCGACAAGTTAACGAGCGTAATGCAGTGCAGTTAATTTTTTTCCCTGGCACAGCGGGCTTGGATACGAGAAAAGCGCGCTGGGTGAATAATACGCTTCGAACATTCATTTGGGCATTTTTTAAATACTTTATAATTGCGAGGAAGGCTAACAAACACCGGCGATCTTTTCACGGTATATTGTTTCGTGAACATGTATATCATGAATTTTATTGTGATGAATTTTTCACGATGTCTTTGTATCTTCATAAAACATGTTTAGTTTATTGTAATAATGTAATTAGTTTATTGTTTATTGTTACAACGTGAGTCTCGCAAATGCGATTTGTGCTGCTTCTTGATAATGAACCTTTTGTTCTTTGAAAGGTTTGGTCAGTTATTTTTTATTCGGATCATTTGAGATCGTAAATATTATCACTACTATGTTCGAAATCGGGTTACATCGGAAGACATCTACGAAAGCAATCGCTCGAAGGCGAATCGCGCGTTCGAGCGTGGCCAGTACGGACTTGCCATTTCCGTGGCGATAAGCTGGGATATATTTATATCCGGTTTGTTTCACTTTTTGACGCTTCGACGGTTAATCGAGGCACATTTCGAGTTAATCGGGCGGCATCCCCGTCGAAGCGTCTGAGTTGCCGACGCAAAGCCGATTTCGGACGGCTTGGAAGTCGCTCTCGCGCAGACGACTCAGGCGAGGCAAAATCCCCGTCGGGGACGCACGGGCTGATCGAAATCGATGGCGCGTGCGATTTGAGAACCCGGGCTGGGGTAGCGCGTGTAAATAAAGCGTCGAACGTTTACAATGTAGGAAGAGGGTTGGGCGAGAAAGGACGGCACACGCGCGGCGGACGGGCCGACCGACGTCGGCGTCGGCGGACTCCGCCGCAGCCGCATGTCACTCGGTTTAACCGCATGTCAGTCGATATCATCGCACCGAGTGGAAATCTCTGCTATTGACAAGCACATGAATATCGTTAATAATAAATAATGCCCCGCAGATCCGGCCCGGTTCTCTCGTTCACTCTCAGCGTCTCTTTCCCTCTCATAGAACTGTCCTCGCGGCTCGCTAGCGGTACCGGCTCGATCGAGCAATCGTGTGTTTGTATGTGTGTGTGTGTGTGTGTGGAG
>NW_012026807.1:2109494-2172644 GCF_000956235.1 Wasmannia auropunctata
GGGGAGGGGAAGGTGGTCGAAAAGCCGCGGCCTCTCGTCGCAATGTCGACTGGAGAATTGTTTTTTCAATGCCGTTCGAGTATCGTTGGGATGTGCGGCAACTCTCCCAATGATGTTACCACATCGATTTATTCTTTATCCTTTCTTTGTTATCGCGCGCGATTTTGATTATGAACCAATATTTTCGTCCGCTAGACAGCATGCGCGTGATATGACGGAGAAACGAGGCATACATCATAGGCAACGTCGATTATTCCAGATAGCCGGCGGACTGGCAGGACTATTCAGGCGCATTCTCGAGCCACGTTGCCGAATGAAGAGCAAAGGGACCGATATCGCGTCACGTGGATGCGGGCGATACATTAATCACGCGCTATTGGAAAGCACGAACGATAATCGGGATTTAATTGACACACGGATATGTGCCTCGATTTAAAAAATGTAGTTGTAATCTGACTGCAAATCGCGCTGTCTCGCGATCGCCGCTCGTTCGCGCGCGGCTCCGCGACGTGTCGGAGTCGGGAATACCCGGGAATACACGCCGCTCTGCTGCTACTCCGCCGGGTGCAGTGCCATAACGTAATTAACTTTTTGTGTAATACCACCGGTAATGCGAAAGGAAATTGCGGGGAATTAATTAAGACGGCGCGCGGCGTACCGAGGACTGAGCGTTCCGGCTATCCCCCCGGCCGAGTGTGCGATATACAAGTACGCGCGCGCGGTATGCGCCTTCATCTGCCTTCATCCAGTTCCGGAAAGGAGCGTTCATATAAAAGAAGCCGTTCGCGCAACGTGTACATGTCCCGAGGGCGGCGCGCCTAGAAGCCGATGAATATGCAGATGGGCCTTTCTTTCTTGCTTCGATCTTTCCCTCCCTCTCGTCAGTCTCTCTTTCGTTCGCTCCCTCTGGCCTTCATCTATGTCGACGGATCGACCAAATAAGTATACGAGAAACGAGAGGAGGAGAGAGAGAGAGGAAGGGTGGGAGGGAGGGAGAGCGGGAACCCGTAGCTTCGAGGAAAAAATTCTTTGCATTTTTAACGCGTTCCATCGTCGAGCGCACGCGTGTCCACGCCGTGCAAGTCTCATCTATCGGAAAGGAGGTGTCGCTCGTTCGTTCTGCGATTTTTGAGCGTCGTCACCGCGGATCCACGCCATTATGTGCGCCGTTAGGGCGTAGGTATGCGTCGCTCTACGCCGGGAACCTGTTTTGTCTATGTTCCACGGTGAGGAAGTTCGCCCGCGGTACATACGCCTCAAGGGCTGTTCCGTTAAGATCCGATGAATATGTAGATTTCATTCGCCTGCTCGTCCGCTCGCTCCCCCGTCTCTCTTCGATTCTGATACGTTTCTCGAAGGCGTAGTCCGTCTCGGCTGAAACTGCAGCTATCTTGTTACTGGGTTAGAATAATGCGAAGCAGGGAAAACGTCAACGTAATTGCATTTTTGCGTAACGCGGGATTAAATTTTGGTGCTGTCAAATATCATATTGTAGCAATCTAATTTAATGTTCTTATTGTGTACCGCATAAAATATATATTGTGGCACAACGGCGTAGAGAAGTAGGTTTTCCAAATTTGACTTTTAATGTATGTAGAGGCTGAGGCGAAAAAATTAAAATTAACGGAGTCGATTGAGATCGTTCGAACTTGAGATTTTTCATTTTCACTCCTAGCACTTAGCGTGTCACGATTGCTCTGCTACACTCTTAGCATGTATCGCTAAAATTGAAAGATGCATTAAAAGATAAAGATCTTATGTAATTACAAGGGCATTTATTTAATAAGGTTACCTCGAAATCAGGAGTTCTTTTAAATGTACTTTCAATCGCGTATCAAGTACATTTGTATAACGCATAACGTATTTCCTCATAATGGAAAATTCTTAATTTCCAGATACTTTAACGCCAATTCAAAATATTTATATATAGACGAGCGGAATAATTGTGGAAGTATTTGCTTTTAAACCTGTATCGTCAAAATTGGAGGATGCGTTGAGATAAAAATCTTATTTCATTTGTAACATAAAATACGTTACAAAAGTAATAAGATTTTTATCTCAATGCATCCTCCAATTTTAACGATACAGGCTTAAAAGCGTGCACTTTCATAATTATTCCGCTCGTCTATATATAAATATTTTAAATTGGCGTTAAAGTATCTGGAAATTAAGAATTTTCCATTATGAGGAAATACGTTATGCGTTATACAATGTCCTCTATTGATTTTACAATTAAAATAGGATTTTTATTTCAACACATCCTCCAATGTTGACGATACAGCGTTTGACATACTCAAAAGCGTGTACTTTCATAATCCGCTTGTCTATATATAGAAATATTTTTAATTGTCCCTTCTCTTCTTACAATTAGTTCACCAACCCAATCTGGGTATCGTGACTCTTTTAACGTACTTCTGCGCTATTTACAATTTACACAGATATACGGGACCTACAGTTTTACCGCCGGTTTTGAACGGTCTAATTAGAAAGATTTCCATGATGAGACCTCAGTGGTTTGCCATTGCCTTTCGAGAAGTGACGATCGAATGAAAATCCGATTTTTCTGGTCGGATTTGAACGGATGTGATTCGAGCCTTCGGCACTGAAAGCAGACAACTCTCTGTGCCACACGTCTTAAGTGTGATGTGAATCGTAAATTGTAAATTACCCTTACGATTCTTTTATTACTCTACAAAATATTTTTACTATTACTTATATAATATATTGCGTCTCCGCAATAAACTCGAATGTGCCGTCAGCAATGCCATTAAATGAATTGTTCTAATCAAATTTCATCGCGCCGGATATAGCACCTATCACCAAATAGCACTCCCGACTCCATATCTTATTTCCGCGCGTTACATATGTATATACGCCGTTTTACATATTACACGTCATCTCCGGCGGTGTCATGTTTACAGAGTGCTCCGGCAAAGAGCAGGAAACGTTACAATATAGTACTCGCGGAGAAAAGACGAAAGACGGCGGCGCGGCCTCTTTCCCTCCCGTTCGCTCCAAAAATCGCGAGCGGAAGGAAAAGAGCTCCTGCATTATGTAAAGTGACATATATCGCGGCGCGTGCCAGAGGGACGGAACGAAGCGGCGCGCATTGTGCTCGCGCGATGCGCATTCTCGCGAAGGATCATAGATCTTGCCCCGCCGCCGCGCCGCGCCGTCGCGGTGTTCGCGTTCGCGAGAAAAAAAACCGGGACGGTTTTTCGTCCGGTGAACCGCAACGATCTCGGTGGAGCAGAAGGAAGAAAGAGAGGGGTGGGGAGGGGGAGGGGATCTGGTACTTATGGAAAATAGATTCCAGTTGTGGGGATGCACGTGTTCCCGGTCGGCGCGGCGCGCGGCAGTGCGAGGCGTCATCATTCCGCGCGCGCGAGCCCGACGCGGGGTAAATACGTCAGAGAGCGCGCCGCACTATTGTCGTATTAATGGAAAGGATTGCTTGTTCAACTGTGTAACGGGAAGTAGCGCTTCGACGGATCTAAATTGAAATTCGATTGTCTACCGCGCTCGTCCGTGTTTGCGCCGCCACCGACGCAATTGTCGGCTCCGTAGACAGGGACAAAGACAACACGACTTTCCGACGCTTCAAACGTTGCCTGGTGGCTCGTGTGAATTCGTAATGAATATCAGGACGCGCGAATTTCCCTCTCTTTCCGTCCCTCTTTCTATCGTGAGAGTGACTGCAGGGGGAGGGGAAGTTTCAAATAGGGTTGCGAAAGGGGACGGAGAATGATACATATAGTTCGCTCGCGCCGATGCGATGAAAGTTTCGACGTTTGCTGAAGGAAGCGACTATATCCATGAAAATTATTTGCATTTCTAATCCAAGCCAGGAGGGAGTTTATTAAACATAATAAATGTCTGATGGGTCTTGAAAAATTGATGCTTATTTTTGGCGATAGATATACATACGAATAGATGTATGATTGCGCACGTAATATGTGTAGGTGATCAGTTAATTTTCATCTGTAGATATTACATCAGCAAGGAGTGATAATGACATTGAGGTATCATTAAAAAATACAATTACATCCACTCGCTTTCACTCGGGTTAATGAAGAGCGACAGGAGCGATGTACTTTCCGGACAGGCGTAGATATTGGCAGAAAATCAATTTGAACTTTCTATACCGATCCCTTTGATTAAACAAGGCACGCTGCAAGGTCGTTATAAACAGGACGCGCGCGCGCTCGTTATACGAGTTTTTCGCCGGCGCGCAAATCCCGCCGGTTTCCGCTTCAAAGGGATCGGCGGCGTAGCGGGTGCTGATGTCGGGCGCCCGCACCGCGCTGGTGAGGCGCGGCTCGCAATTAGTTCGACATTCATATCGCGGCTATATCGCGCGCGTAGTCGATAATGCCCGGTCGGATCTAGACGTTCGCTTACTCGCGCGCGCCCGCCCGCACGCTCGCCCGCCCCGGGTATAGACTTTCCCATGACATAAAGACAAACCGGTGCGCGCGCGCGGGGCGGCCTTGTCACGTTCAGATGTAAACCAGACTCCCGGGTGCAGCAGCAGTTTCTACCTACTCCAACCTATCCGGCGGAACACGCGTCACGGGGGGAAACCGCGCGCCCGTCAGGAACACGAGCACCATGTTCCCGCTCTACACCTGGCTGTAATACACACCGTGCGGTAGGTACATATACGCACGTATGTACGCTGTACGTCGGAGGGGCGCACATGCACGCCTGCATATATGAGTTAACGCTTCGCGTGCGTAACCGCGGCCGTATAAGTTGCCGCACACGGTGGATATAGTATACGCGGACACGACACTGGTAACTTCGCAGTTTGCGTATAGATGAATCCAAAGGGGTTGGTGCGCGCGGGTGTCTTCTACTCGTGTCGCGTCTGGCGCGCCACGAAATTCACCTGGCGCCTGTATATGCATACGCGCCATTCAGCGAAACGAGCGCGTTTATCCTGGGACAGAGAGAGAGAGAGAGAGAAGCTCGCTCGCGGGATCACACGTTTCGGATCGAATTTCATCACGCAGCTATTCAGAAATTAGAACCGGCGCCACGGCTCGACGCGCGCGCGCGCGTTTCTTCCCCGAAACGCGCGACGTTCCTTATTCCCTTGTTGTGTACGATTGTATAGACATTGACACGTTTGTTGCTTGGTGCAGCGGTGCTATAAATCGTCGCCGAGTAGGTAGTTTCCGCGAGTAGTTTTTCCGTCTCGAGATTGCAAGATAGAAGAATGATCCATCGCGTATCTCCTACTCTAACTCATGTTATTGCGCCGCGTGAGAAACGGGGCTCCCTACGGCGCGTCGGTCGCCGGGTCGCGGGGTGCAACTGTGTTTGCTCGGGAAGTCGGGCCAAATCCCAGTGTACACAGTGACAAAACGTACGACTTAGAGCTTAATATCGGCGGCGATGTACAAGGGTCGATGCTCAGGGCGACGGACACGACGCGACGTGGTGGCGCGTCAGAATATCCGCCTTGACAACCCCATTAAATCATTCACCCACCGGCAGCGAATTAGCATCCGTAAACAGTCCTCTCACCCTCCCTCCCTTCCTCTCTTCCTTCGGCCTGTATCACCTTGATATTTGTTAAACGTTATGAAATGAACGTGCGTTTTACGCGCGATTCTCACGCGTGCGTTCTTCTTTTCTTCGCTCTCCTGCATCGTCCATTTGCTCTCGAGAGCTTCCTATGGCTCTCGAAAAAGAATCGATAATGGCCACGGACATGTTGGATATACAAAGATTGTTTGCCTCCTGGAAAAGCCAGCGGGCTCGTCGAGGTGTCGATATCCAGCGTGTATACGGTCGACTATGTCATTATTGTTACGCGCCCGAGTCAGATCGTCGCAAAAGAGAGACTCCCTCTCTCGACGAACACTTGAGAATCTCGTGACAGTTGTACGCTCAACGTAAATCTCCCTCTCTCTCTCGAGCATTTTTTACTCTCTATTCGACCAGGGGGATTATTCCGTGCACGCGTGAGGAGGCGCGTGACCCTCCTCGAGATCCCCGTCTCTCCTCTTTCATTATCCGTAGAAAGAAACCAGGAGCCCCCCTTCGAATCTAAATCACCGCAGATGTGCTCCAAAATTAGACGAGCTCGTCAAATCGGAAAAAACCAGACGCGTTCATTCCGCGATTCATCGATTACGCGAAGTATTCAGACGAAAAAAAATTAATAATGATCTAATCCAAAGTAAATCACGATAAAGTGATTATAATCTGTTAAATTAATCACAATAAGTATTCAAGTTATAATGAATATGATATCTATAAGAATTATACAGAAGATAATGCTAGTATCTATAAAAAATAATTTGGAACGCTTATAAAAATATATATATATTTCTTAGTGATTAGAAGTTTATATTTAAAATTTTCAATTTTCTAATAAATTTAAATTTTTTTAAAGTTTTATTAAAGTTTTTCGAAACCTTCGCTTTTTTAAGTAGTATCAAAATAATGTAACTTTTTCCCATCTATATTTTTATCTCGTCTTCAGTATGAAACGCCTTCTCGATTCCGTATGAGGAACACGTACACGATTTTACTAGATTTTTTGCAAAGTTTACCGACTTTGATACTTCAGATATTCAAGCGTGCCTTGGGTTTACTTAAGCATAAACTACAACTTTCATCGTGGGAAGTAGCTACGTGTTATAACTGAAATGTGTTCTGTTACATTATCCGCTGATTATATATAGATGATGTTCTCGCAAATGGATTTAGGCCATTAGTGAACTCAATTATCCTACCGAATCAAGTATCATATCTGATGAATATGATATGAGAGCGTAGATTTGCTAAAGAAAAGATGTTTGTAATATTTCAACATAGAAAATAACTTTGTCTATTTATATATCTTTGTTCGTCAATAATATTGTTTATATACAATAATATTATATATAATAATAATTTTATAAATACAGCAATTGAAAATTTTGATTCTTTTTGTTGTTAGAAATGACAGATTCTAAATGTTCTGACTTTTAATAAATCACAGTTTTACTGTGATATTTCATGAAAAAAGATGGTGTCAGGCTCTTTTCTCTCTCTCTCTCTCTCTCTCTCTCTATCTATCTATCTCTCACTTTTTTCACTTTTGCACTCTCTTTTTGGCTAGTGAGAGATTTCTAGAGCTATGATGCTTTTTCAATCCCGTAGACCGAGGAAAGGCGACAGGACACGTGGGATTTGGAGCTTTAGGGGGACTTTATGGTAAGCATCTTCGATTTTCCGTTAAGGTTACGGGACGCAGCTAGGTGTACCAGCCTGGCTTACAGACGGAGTCTATTTTACGGATTTTCAAGGATAACCTGTACTTGATAACTTTCTCCCCGAAGACGATAAGCTGTCCGCCGATGCGGATTCCAAATCTTTTTACGTTGACATAAGTTGTGAAAAATGACAGAGGGAGATAAACATGTTTATAGATAAAAGGAGGATTTATAAATATCCTACTGTACGTGCTTATTAAAATAGCAAAATGTAAATTACGATTTCCCGAGCATAAAATGAAACGCGAGAGACGTTTGTTAGTCGTCACGAGTTCAATAGAGTTTTAATAGCGTTTCTTCAGATGTTGGAAAGTAGTCGAAGTTGACAGTTTATTCTGCTACAGTAGGACGGCGATATTGTTGTAAAATTCGACACTGCCGTTCTGAAGTCGTAAAAACCTCGTTTTACAACGTCACGAGTGCCGTTTGCTGGCTATCGATCCGTCGTCGTCGAGACGTTAACAATCAGTGCGCGGTAATAGCGCATCTGAAATCCATTTTCAGTTCAGAAAACCAGGTCGAAGGAGCTCGATTGTTGAATCGGAAAAAGGGGAGAGTAGGAAATTCAAGGCGTCGAGGGTAAACACGGGCGCTGACATTGTGTAAACATGCTGTGACTACCCTCGTCCACGACGACGACGAGCAAGAAGAAAACGACGATGTCGGCGGTGACGTCGACCACGCCGCACGGCTTTCCGAGAAACTGGATATTCCGCCTTAAGACAGGAATTAAATATGCTAGAATGCCACGTGACGGTATTCATTTTCTAGAATTAGAAGCTGTAATCTGTGGACTCGAAAGTCTTCTTATACATACTGGCACCTGCAGGAAACTATTTCTTAGAAATCGGAGGAAAAATAGTGTTTGCCATGTCACGGAATCGTTTGGTTTTATAACATTTATTCGAGAACCAGTAATCTAGTATAAAAATTGAATTGTAAATTGATACATTATTGACTTTGATTGCTACTCATTGAAAGTCATTATTTGATGTATTCTATCTTGTGTGATTTAAAAAATTTAATTCTCATTTTTACTTTGCTGTTTTAAGCAAATTCTTGATCCGGTATAACTTTACATGCATAGTTTTATTTCATTATATGAGCATATATGGTAACCCATGTTTCCATTGTCCTAGATAATACATCGATCCGATTTGCTTTTTGATTTGGTCGTATTTAAGTTAATAGGGGCACGATAGCTATTTATTCGCTCGAGCGCTTTTAGTGATTTAGGACATGGCAGAAATTAAACGAGGTCACCATTCAAGCGTAGATGTCTTCACGAATTCAAGAGAGCGAGCATGAATAAGAAAAGAAATTGCAGTGAACTTTGAATTTTTACATTTGGATCTTTTATAAGATATATCATTTTTTTATTTATAAGTTATCTGTTTAAATAGTCAATTATTACAAATCTCTATTTTTGCTTATATCCTTTGACCGTTGATATTATTCATTGAGATTTATCACATAGATGAGATATAGCGAGATAAAGTTAACATATGTTAATCAGATCTTTTCGATGTATTTTTGAACAATAGCAAATTACAAGAGGCTATTTTCACATGAAATATAAAGATATGCGACTAACGCGGCCCGACAATGTTATCATCAATCTTCGCTTTGAGATATCTCTCAAGGTACAAGATTGCACTTCGCGGTACAAATTAGTTAGTGTTGGCCGTTCCCTAAGTAAATCGCTACGCGAGCGGCGCGCGAAATTGACGTTAGCCGTTCGTGGAGAGAGAGAGATATACATATATATATAAGTGGCTTTCCTCTTTACGTCTTACCACTGAGGATAGAGTGGTGAGTACACGTCACGGAGGAGGCTCGCTGAGAGAACACGGGAGTAAGTAACGTACCGGTGCCGCTTTGCCTCCGGAGTACGTAAATCTCCACGCTGGAACCGGAACTCGCTTAGCGGCAGATTTAGTACGAGGCGTCGACTCCGCCTAGAAACCGCGGAGGTTTGAGTTAAATGGTTTATGCAAGACCGAACGAAGAGGTAATGAAGTTCTCCCCGCCAAGCCGTGTACAAGGATAATCTACGGGACCCCCTCGATTTATCGTCCGTTTATAATACGTTTACGTTGCCGCGTGTATATACCTTCGTGGCTTTTAAGTGGGCGATGCGCGCATTCCGCCGATTCCGCCTATCCGTGAAACGAGATACGATCGTTTTGCACGAACATGGAAATCCTTTCCAGCCTCGGTGGGTATTCCGTTGTATCGCAATTACATCGGATGTTATACATCATTCCGTGAACGAAGAACGCGAAACGGAGAAAGGACTTCTCTTATTAGAGAAGTCATTTTAAAGAAATCAATTTGATTTACTTATAAATATATCGGAAGTAGCTTCCCAAAATTTTATGTCTCTCCGAACGAGATTTATATTTGTAGCATCTATATACAATATATATAGATGTTACAGATGAATATGGATAAAATTTGAAATGTACGTGCTCCCGTTATACGTGAATGATGTACGTGCGAGGTAAAATTTAAACGCTTGATCTATGTGAATATGGAAACTTCATTGAAGCTTGTTGGTAGCCAAACTTTGATACACTGTGGCGATGTATTTGGTGAATTGGATATGCCAGGTTGTGCTGAGCTCTATCGCGAGGGCGGCGGAAACGGAAGGTATTACGCGGGGGCAATCAACGTTGGGGAAGCCGATTACTATCTAACGCAGGGATTAGTCCTAAATTTTGACGTCAAATGTAATTGCACCGCGGATAAGCGATAAAGTTCCACCGACTACCGAGTCTCGATGTCTACACGTCCACGAGAAATCACGATTTTATTATAGAAAATTAATCTCGAAGAGTTTTCATTAAAATAAATTAAGGGGAAATTGCGTAAATAGCTCGCGTTCGCGAGAACGAGCCGCTTTGATAACAAGTTTTCTCGCGCTGACAAGAAAACGTCGTCGACAAATATATCGACAGTTCTGTCTCGCCGGCGGAGATTAATATACTCCCGCGGCAACGTGTGAAACATGGAGCGTCCTCGATATATACGATAGCGGATAAACGAATCGCCGACACGTGCTGGCAATAAGAGGAAATGAAATTGTCGTCAAGATCGTTTTCCACTCGTTCTCGTGGACCGCGCTCGCGCGCCCTTTGGAAGAGGAGGATCGTGAAAGTGTGCCATCCCCCTTATGCGGAAGACGTGGTTGCACGTGCCCTCGCTTAAACGAAAGAGACGGTGGTCGGTCGGCAAAGGCGAAATAAAGCAACACGGAGAGCAGTGCGGGATGGGAAAGAGAGAGAGAGAGAGAGAGAGAGAGAGAGAGAGAGAAGGAGGAGGAGGAGGAGGAAAGGCCACGGAGAGAGGACCCGCCGTGAGAAAAGCGAGAGGGGGAAAAATGGTAACGCGGCCTTCCATTTGTAACCAATGTTTGCTTTGCCGCTCCGCTCGTTGAAAGCTTTTACATCGCCGCGCCGGCCGCTCGAAAAGCTACTTGGTACCTGCCAACATCTATACGGTAATTCAACTCGCATCTCCGCTAATTACCCGTCAGAGAACGTTAATGCGGCTATTGATCCTCTTTCATGTCGTGGCGCTTTTGCATCTCGCTTTTTAAACACGCGCGCGTGATGCCGCGCGAGTATCCATTTCATGCTTTGCCATCGTTCTCGATGTGAGCAAATGGTGCTGGCATCATCGGCACATCGACGCAAGCGTGATTGTACGAGGCATAACGAAATCTCATTAAACGCATTATTTCACGATACATTCATGCCAATTACCTGTTAATTAATCATTTCTTGTTACTTTTCCTCGAACGTATGAATACGAATATATGATAAAGGTATTACGCGATTCATACGGTACAATTTATAATTTTGGTATTTTATCATAAAATCATGTTGTTTGGTTTTCGGTATTTTATGTATTATACTGTTTAGATTCTTAAACATTTAACAACATATAAGAGCTGTGCAATTTTATTACGTGTGCGTGTATTGTACGTCTTTTTCGGGGGCCACTCGAGAACGTTTTTCCAAAGCGACTGCTGAAGGAAGCCTAGCTATCTTCTCAGGTCATCGGAATCATTTAAGACTTTAGGAGCTTGAGTACTAATTTTCTCGTAAAAAAAACTCGCGCTCGGAGTTACGTTCTATAAAATAAAAAGAGACATTACGAAGAAACGAGAGGAGGAGTCATGCTGTTAATCAACGGTTAATGTGCCGTCGACAAAACCTGGTTTTAATTAAAATCGTCCACCACACGTGCTCTCCTGTACGTCGTTAAAATCGTGAGAAAGAACGAAAATCGAAGTTACCGGATGAGCGGTCTCGCTAGTCGGTATAATAAACGTACTGCGCAGCACAGAATACTGAAAAGTTTATCGCCTGGAAGGACGACACATGTATGGCAACAAATAATAGAATTCAGTTACGTCACCCGATAAAAGAATCTTTTAAAAGATAGAATTTTCTAAAAAGACGGTTTGAAACTGACGTTTTATTTCGATCGAGAGGGTGCATTTACCTCGTGTTATGGTGGAAACGTGGATAGCCTAATTGTAACGATAACACGATGATTGTAATCATACTATTATAATATTATTACAATAATTCATATACGTTTCATGTCGGATGCATCATTATCTGCAATATCGGGATTGTCGTAGACATGTAAAACAATTGCATTGTGTTACACAAATGAAAATTGTAATGAAATACATTACTATATCATTGGCGTAATAACGGCGTATCCGTTTGATGATTAAAACGTTGTATTGACAGACCGTCACGGCTGCACGGAAAATTGCTGGAATCACGATGAATCGAGGTGGCGGAAATTGCGAAACTTTTTAGTTCAGGTATGCATACATGTAAAAAAAAGGGTTTAAAAGCCAAAAATGGGGCAGGTAATGCAGGTAATCGATTCACAAGTTCTCGCTTCATCGTATCTCGTACATAGACGTCACTGATCCATGATCGATCAGGGAAATTCCGGTTTCGCGTTAGCGATCGTTCACAGCCAATGGCAATAGCTTTACCATTCAATGTCTCAATACGTTGCCGTCCCTCGGCGTTTCTCGATGGTGTGTAGCCTTTGAATGTCGACGACGATGTCGATGGCAACGACGATGACGACGACGTCGCGACAAGTCCATGGAGGGTCACGACGGGTCTCCATGGATCGATGGATCGAGTGAGATTCAAACGACCCCCTCCTTTCTCTCTCTCTCTCTCTCTCTCTCTCTCTCTCTTTCTCTCTCTCTCTGTCTCTCTCTTTGTCCGCCATTTACTATTCCGTCTTGTTGCTCTCGATCTCTCTTCTAGTAGCCCTCGTCACCTGAGTAAATTTGGGAAACGCCAGTATTAAGGGCCCTCCGCGGGTACACGAATTTCTACTCGTCGGTTCTACGCCATCTAGATAGACACGGCGATCTCCGCGCAGTGCCGACGAACCGGAGTCGGGCACGAGTCTCTGGTAAATGGAAATGGGAATTCGTGGTAACGGGGCGAGTCAGTTCGACTCAAAGCGAGGCTCGAATGCTAAATAAACAGCGGCGGCACGTCTTCATAGGAGTCCCGTAAACATATCGATGATTGATTAGCAAAATCAGAATATGAATCGTCGTTGATACATACAGCTTTTTATGCAGGAAACTTGTTTTCATCCATTAATCTTCTTAAACCAAATGAAATGAATGGAAATGAGAATACATTTTTTATTGCCGTCAAATATTCTCAAATCGATTAATTTAACTTATATACTTTATCCTCAGATTTATAAATATACTAAATTTATTTTGAAAGAGCCGTATGATATACTTGATTATTCAGATATTTTCGTCAAGATTTTGTATAAGAAGATTAAGTGCGAGGCAAATAGCGACGTGGAATTATTTCGAATCAACTGCAAGCGACACAATCCGGTTAAAACGACCGGTATATAAACTTAAGAAAACGACTGCCGACAATGGCTCCGCCAGAAGTCGCGAAAGAGTTTTGTTGATTGAAAAGTCGAATCTCTTGTGGCTACCATTGCTTCCCTGGGAAAATCGACTTTCAAGGGATTTTAATGAATAGAAGCCATTCACTATTCTTCGCAGTTGTAATTGTAAAATCGTTCTTTTGTCTCTCGGATTCTATTGAAGGAAGAACGTCTCTTCGGCGCGCTAGGCCTATTGTACTAGTTACTGGAATTAAGTCCTGCACTGCAATTGCACGACTTCCGCTTGGTTATAGTCTATCTAGCTCATGACATAGATACCATGTGCTATATATATAATTAATTCTCTCTTGCTTTATATAATTAATTTTGAATAAATCAATTATTAACGTTACGATTATAGAATTACATTTATGTTGAAACACAGCCGCAATTTCAGCTATCTACCTTTTGATTATTAAATTAAGATATTTACTATTGAATTTGATAAACTTCTTTTTGCAATAAAAATCGTGAATTTCGGTAACCGAATAGCAAAATATTTAAATCAAATTTTCTTAACATATTTCGTTTTATCGAACGTCTTTTTCGTGGAAACAGAGTAATAGATATGGAAACGCTGGGAAACGTCACGCCAACGTTCCGTGTGTCGTCTTTCGACGGGAAACACTCGTCGTTTTCAGCCAGCCGAGAATACGACACTGTGAATATCTTTCGCCGAGAAAGTGTGAATTCTTTATCTCCGAGATGCAGAGGCTTGACAGTTTGCCAATGTCAGAGAGATAAGAGAGAAAAAAAAGGGGGAAGAGAGAAGACGGCAAACGAAGGCGTCGGACCAGTCTTCAGATATCAAATGTTTCCTTTTTACTTTTATTCTCGCAGAAGGCAAAATGCCAAACTATCTCGCGCGACTCGGTTGTACGTACGCTAAAATATATTTTCACGCTTGCGAAGAAAAGCATGAATTTCGTTAACAGGATTTACCGTGCCCGATACCATCCACGTCCTGTTCAAACAATTCTTTCTCTACGGGGCACAAGTGCCGTTCGTCAAAAGTAAATATTCGCTTATCGATAGACGGCTTTCATGACCGGGAGAGGTTTTATCGCCGGCGCGGACTCTCGGACGTGTCGGCTTCTTCCCGTGTTCAGTGTATTTAACGGGCCCGTCAGCTCGTCCAGATTTGCGTCGGTCTTCGTTCCCGGCGCGAGGCAAAACTACCGTCTCTCGTCTCGAAAGGATGAGAGAGAAAGACAGAGAGAGAGAGAGAGAGAGAGAGAGAGAGAGCGAGAGCGAGCGTGACCTCGGCTTTACGAGCATTTCGCGCGTTTGTCTCTTTATGCGTTCGACGCTCGTTTCGCCGCAAAAAGCCAAAACGGCTACAACGCGCGTTTCCGGTTACGAGTGTGCCGTAGTCTCGATCGTATCTCGCACCTGATTACGCGGAAGAGTCGCGCCCGTTGCCCCGCGCGCGACGTCGAAAAGGGAAAGGGAATGAGAAACGTCGTCACGGCGCGGCGCTCCGCCGCGCCGCGTCGGGGTCAGGATCGCGGCTTAACGCCGTCAGTCGTGTATATACTGGGAATAACATTCACCATGACGACGCCGGTTCGCCGTTCTTTATTAAAGGTCTGCGTGCGGTGTGCGCGACGCAGCTTTGAAACGTGATCAAACGCCGTGACGCCGTGGCGAAAACGGCCGAGACGCCTTGACGGATGATGAAGATCAACGAAGCTTACGAAAGAAGAGAGCGAGCCGAGGAGCAAGCTCTCGCGCGCCGCGGCCGTTCTAAACGCCGGCGAGCTTATGATTAGCTTAGCTCGTGGTATATAGGAATCTTTGCACGGTAGGAGATACTGCCAATCGAAACAGTGGTGGATAATAGATATCTCGGCTGCTTAATTAGGACCATCGTAATTAACAGGATAATTTACAATGCAACGTGCGCGGCTCCACATCGGCTAATTGATACTGACACTGACAGACGGAAGTTCTCGTTTTACGCGCGCGAATACATTTGCCGATTATCCGCGTTAAAGGATTTCGATTGATATGCTCACTTTGTACAGTAATGTTCCTTTGCGCAGTGAAGATATTGTACATACGTGTATATAGTGTAAATGTATCTATATAGACTAAATCTCGCGGATAAATGCGTGACGACGACTTTATAAGATATTTTGTTCCGACGAATAAAAACTGTGGTAAGAAGAAAAAATAAATGATCCGCACGATTCTCAAACGAGATTGTAGTGCCAAGTAGACTGAACTACCGAGGCGTAACGAGGAATTAGTTAAGGAGGTATTATTAATGAGAGTCGGACAGTATACCGAGAGTACTAAATTGTACGACACGCATATTAACAACTCGGTACTAAAAAGCTTTTACGTAATATAATAGTAATAGATTACTTTCCGTGTCGAAAAATACGAGTCCGTACAGGAATGTATTTAATTAATCCCAAAAATGGCCAGAGAATACGAAGAGATTATCAGAAAACAGGTGTACGTGATAAATGCACACGAATAAAAAAAATTACAAAAAATGTTTATAAAAAAGAATAATTGCTTCACAAGCACTTTTATGAAGATTTGTTAACTTTTTATAAGACAAAATATTAAAAAAAGAAATAGATTTATAATTTTGTTGAAAGAATCATTGTCCATTTTTATTAAATTGCAAGAAAATTTGGTTTAAGAATTTAGCATTTCAATTTTATTATATATTCATATTATCGGTATATCATTGCAATGAAATAGAAAAAGAGAGGGAGAGTGAGCCGGTTTATTTTTCCAATGAAAAATTTAATTAATATGGCGATAATTTAGAAAATCCACTAGCAGTCAATTTCGCTGAGAAAAACAAGTATCGACGTCGTCTATAATTTACACCCGTTTCTAATCTGCCTAGTTATTCAATTAAACGAATTAGAATTTCTCGCAGCGGGTTCCTGATTTTATTGGAGCGCGGCGCGTTCGCGAGAATTAATCCGGTTTCTGCGAGCATTAAACGAGACAATTTGAGAAGCGTATTAAAAAGGACGTTTTTACGAGCTTGTACTTTTACGAGCAGGCGAAAAAGGAACACGTCCAAAAGGATATTTTTCCGTGCGGCGTAAAATATGAAGTATACGGCGTGCAAAAAGGTAGCGGACTAACCATGGAACGATTGAGCCATTCGAACGCGCGCCATTCCCGGCTTCAGCGCGCGTACTTAATTAACCCTTTTATAAATATGCCTTACAGGGCATCCCTAATTTCACTTCGCTATACCGCATTGATGGGAAGCAGTTTCGCCATCTCGTTGCCTTCTGGCCTTGGCTCTTTCCCTGGCCCGTCTCGTGCTCGAGCAAATATAGCACGGAGCCGCGGGAAGCCGGCTCGTGTTAATTATCCATACCACGATGCCTTCTCTCCTTTCCTCTCTTGCGGCTCGCGCTTTGTTCGCCTCCGTGCTTGTTCTCGATACGTTGTACACAAGTTCGTTGCCAGCGTTGCAGGAGGGCGAAGGACCGTGGAGGCGGAAGGGGAAGGTGGGGACAGGTTGCGCGCGAGACTAGTCAGAAACATAAAACAACGGAAAAACGAAGCGACTTCGTGTTTCGGCACAGTCAACAAACTGGGAAACAATCTGTCGCGACGAGATCCACTGAAAGAAAATATCCCGAATGACTTTATTTAATTGCGGGAGCGTAGCGCGTAACCGAGTAAAAAGAATCGGGAACTCTGTATAAAGTTTGCGTTATGAGAAATGAGAACTTTATAGTACGGCCGAAGTCGCCGAAGTTCTTTCCGGTGTATATAATTTGCGGGGACAGTTTATAAATTCTTTTTACAACGAGCTGTCTTGCTGAAATAAATCCCATCTGAATACAATTAGTATATTTTATCATTAATCATTAATCATTTTAATGAATGACTATTACAAATGCAAGATGGCGCGCTCTTCTTCATTAATCACGTCAGGTCAGATTGTAATTAAAAATAATTTTTCTCGTAACGATAAAATGAGAAATTTCATATTCCAATTATTTTCGTAATCTGTAAAATCAATTTTGATAGTTCCCATAATTTTGGGCTTCCATATTCCATACTCTTGTCGAATCAATTCCAGCTCTGATGATATCTTCTACACGTAATTGATGAAAAACGAGCTTGTTAGCAGATGCGGCGATAACGATCCTTGGATAGCGGATATCGCGATACAGCGGTGTCGTTTTTCATGACTGTAATTATCGCCCTTGACCTTGCTACCGGAATTACACGGTGAGCTCTGGCTTCCGTGTAACCAGGGGCGGATAGTTGCTGTATGTCAGCCCCGAGCGAGTAATGTGGATTATCCGCAACGATCGATCAGTCCTCTAATAGCTTGCTCTAGGGGTAGGGGCGGTGAGATAATGCAAAATTGATGAGTCCCTCCGAGTGTTTGTAATCCCGAGAAATATATTGAAATTGCCGACGATCCGGGACCGACGGTTGAAAATGATTCGTCGGCCGCCGCAATAATTCTAGATGATTTGCCTCGGATATTAGCGCGAGGAGGAAGTTTACGATCGCCTCCCGCGCGAATTACCGATTCCGCCGGCGGTATTTGATGTCGTCGCGTCGACCCGAATAACGATCGTAATTTCGTAGACCCGCACGGATCGTCATTGTCGGCATTAGCCGCGCGCGCGATTTCGCCTTTCACCCGCGTCGCACGGATCCGTGCGCGGCGTGTAATTAGGTAACCTTTTTTTTTTAGCGCGATTGTGAGTTCACGCGGAAACCTGTTTGTATCTCACGGCGAAATGTGGTCGGCGCCTGATCGCGATTCCTCGGCCTGTCGGCCTGTACGAGCCAACTGATATTTTCCAAGCGATATAAAGTACGTAGTATGAAGTGTACGGTGTGCAAATGAGCGCCCATGGTCGGCGGGCAGTATTTCTGATTACAGTCCGACGTATATTAACTACTTAGTGTTTGCGCGGCCGGTTTTGTCTCTTAAAGTATCACACGTGTAATTACGAGCGAATATACGCGCGGCACCTCGTGCACCTTGTGAAACGGTGGAACTATATTGCGTGTTCATGCATCTAGACGAATAGATCTTTGATAGTGATAAGATAATATGTTGCTCCGCGCTCCGATACCACGGCCCCTCGAAAATATAAGACGAAGATACATTACTAGAACACTAATCCTCTTTGATGTGATACTGCAGTGAAACCACTAGGGAACTTCCTTGGAACAAGATTTGGCTTTGTAATGGGAGAGCCTATCCGCGTGAGTGGTTCGTGCCGAAGCACCTTCATAAAGGTGCGCGTCGAATCCCCTTGGATTCACGTGTCTGTCTGGGAATTCGCTCGATGTTAACCAGTCGGTGCATATTAATTCCGAGGGATGGAATATCTCGATCTTTGAAGAAGCCAGAAAGGGAGAGGGCTGACGGTGAGAGGGAGGCGCGCGCGCGCGGGGTATAGCTGAACTGGCGATAGAAGCGGATTCCTCTTCCTTTAAGGTACCTCACCGACGATCCTGGGATTTCTTCGTTCGTAGGAATTCTTAAGATCAGTCGGGGGAGAAGAGAGGATTTTCACGAAAGGGGTGGTGAGACGGATGTCTCGTGCGAGCGGGTGAAAAGGAAGGAGTTATTAACGATTATCGAGCTCTTCATTTCGGCTGCTACTAGCATTTCACTCTTTCCACTCACTCTCTTTCACATCCCATTGCCTCGTAAGCAAAACATTATCGTCTTCCGCATGATTAAACGCAGACTGCTGTATTAGGAAAAAATATTCGTACGCTAAAATTCGAGATATTGGAACGCGACTCCACGTGCTCAGCGAAAATACACGAATATATTATGCACTGCGCAGACACATGCGATTTATCTGCGTTTTGCGTTTATATACACCTACGTGCGTTTACATTATACGGTGCGGCGGTGGCGGCGGCGGCGACGGCGGCGGCAGCAGCGGCAGCGGCAGCGGCGGGCCATTCGGCGTTCGACTATGGGAAGTCGGGGCTGTAATTTGATTTCGTTAATGACATCCCGCCGTTGCAGCGCGATGTCGTAATTTTTAATGAGCCTTGTGGGCCGATTAGGGAGCCAAGTATTATTAATGCGGCCGAAGTGAAAGTTCTGATGATACGATTCGGCGGATGCGGGGCCGAATTGCGCCACCGATTAAAATCGCCCGATTGAGCATGATTACGTGCGTTGATCCAGATGTAACAATATCACGTGCGCCGCCGCTATTTGGATATTAATTGGCTTCGAAGTCCTTCCTTGAGTTGGCCGGCGAGGGCTGATTGTTGGAAGAAATTGGATACGCGCGAGCCTCAGACATTAAAGTTGGAACGGCGGTTAACGTTAAAATATTCGACAGACGTCGCTTAAGTTATTAATCTGTTCCGCTTCGTATACGTGACAGACATGATCGCGAAATCTAGCGTAATGTGACACGTGACACGGATAAGGAGACATAAAGATAGGGATGAAAATACTTGTACTTAAATTATGTGGACGCAAGGATTTAATTAAAATAGAATTTAGACAGGATTAAGAATATATTATTTATACAAGATATCGTGTCACACCGTCAGTAAAATTCTAATATAATATGACATGGACGTAGAATGGATATGAATGGCTTTTTCATGCGGGTAGATAACTGAAAGACTGAAATTACATTGAATATTGTAGAACACCATAATTATTGTACGCAATAAAATATATACAACATATAATTAGATAACGTGCAAAGTACATTCAAAAAATATTTTTACGATATTTTTATAAAGTATTGAGAAGATTTGAAAAGAGCGTATTAGCACAAATTATGCAATTGAATTCATAGTTTTTAAAATTTATTTTACTATTTTATGTCACTGTTTAATATTTCGAAGTAATATCCTATGTTCTTACATCATACACATTGCAAATTCAAAACAGTTTTGTTTTGCCGTTTTAAGAGTGATTTGTTCGGCAGTGCTACAGACACTTTTCCAATGGATGATCCGCATTTACGAGCTACTGAAGCTTCATCGCGTGTAACCATAGCTACGCTTAATACACACACACGCACACACAAATATATATATATATATATATATATAATATATATATACAGAAAAGTTATGCCTCTCTCTCCTCTTTGGCGTACGTGGAAACTCGGCGAGGTTTTGCTGCGTTACATTCACTACGTCTTATTTATTGCCTCTCCTCTCTTCCGTGCCGGAGGTGGAGAGGACATCGGAGTAGAGGGCCCCCACTCATCCACCTTGCACTTTCATAAGCCTGGACTCGTCTCTCTCGTGCATACGTAATCAGCCGACGGAAAGAAGCTGCTATACCGAGATAAAGTCACAGCCACAGCGAGCGCGAGAAAGAGGAGGAGGAGGAAGAAGTAGAGGAAGAAGGAGAAGAGACGAAGGAGAAGAAGAAGAAGGAGATGGGTTAGAATGAGATAGCGAGAAGAAGAAAGATGTAGGCACGAGCAAGAAGGAGAAGAAAAAGAAGAAAGAGGATGATGAGGAGGAAGAAACGGAGGCAGGAGGGAACCGAGCTTAGTCAAATGCACGCTCCAGGGGCTCTGCATAACTTGTCGACTGCAGTCCTTCACTCTTTTGTTTCGCCTACTTGCCCGATCTCTCGCTCGGCCCTTATTCCTACCTTATCCTCTTCATCGTCGCTCTCCCTCGGCGACATCGTCTTTAATATGATTGGAGTACTATGTCTCGGGAATATCGAACCCTACTTAAGGAAACCGCTTTAAGATCGCGGGTTCTGATTACCGCCTTCGCTCTGCTATCAGTATTGTATTTCGTAGAAAATATTACGACCGTGAGCGCTGCGCTGTGATTTCTAGCGAAGAGCTGTGATCTAATATGAATGAAATAGAAACTTGGCGAGCTGTATGTGTAAACGAGATTATTCTGGAGAATATTTACGCGCGATATTTAAGCCGAACTTGTCACAATAATTTTCTAGTAGTGGAGTCAGAGGAATTAATAGATAATCGCTATAATCAAAGTAGAGAAAGGCGATAAGACAGGTGTTGTTTGATTATGTATGAAGAATTACACGATTATACGATGCAATACTTTTACATAGTGTTGCATTGCGCGTGAAGGAACACAGCGGGGAAAGATCAGTAGGCTATAATCATGCTTATTTTACAGCGCATATGAAGTCCTCGGAATATGAAATAAACGTAATCTCGGTGTGTTGCAAACGCTCGCTAGATTGGATATAGCTTGCAAGTACGAATCAAACGAATTTAGTCGGCAACTTTTTTTGCGGTCAAATCATCGCGCGGCGAGATGAGTGGCGAGGGAGATTGGCTGAGAGGCTTTGGATTAAATCGGATTTTAAATATACGGCGCTAAAAGCGCGCTCGCAGGTAATGAACGAGAGACAGAGACAGAGAAAGAGAGAAAGGAAAGGATCACGAGAGAGAGAGAGAGAGAGAAAGAGAGAAAGAGAGAGAGGAGTGGGTTCGAAATTACATTATGCATGCGGCGCCAAGTACACTCGGTAATTACTCGTATTAATAGAATCAATCTCTCGCCGCACATGCCGGGATGACGTTTATTAGCGACACGTGTTCACCGTGGAGGAGGCTTTATGCAGTGTTATCTGGTACTCGGCAGTGGATGGATACGCGGAGCGTGATAACCGCGACGCATTCACTCGTGTTATTTATCGAGAGGCAGCGACGATGGCGGCGGTGGCGGCCGCGGCGAATTTTTACACGCCCGATGCACGCGCTCCTGATGCTTAATCAAAATAACGCATTTTTAATGGAGAACTTGCGAGAGTATCGGGCGGGCGCCGCGGCGCGCGTGTGCCGGAATGCTGGATGAGTCCTGGCGTTTCTCAATTTATTTTCGCATTCGCGACGTATATAAACATGCGAATTCATTATGCTTTGAAATCAGGCAAAATGATTCATCGAGACAGCCATTGAAAGCCGTGCACACTCTGACCAGCACGTTTCCGACATGAAAAGGTTGTTGGCGTTATTGACAGAAGTATTAAAACCGAAAACAATGCGCGTACTCCTGTTTTTCGCGCGCGTCCACACGGCACCGGCCGGCCCGCTTTCGCGAAGGGGGTGTATCATTCACGCAAAATCCGGCGCGGCATAAGCTATAATTAATTAAATTCAAATAAACGCGGGGTAATTTCGGCGCGACAGATCATACATTCCGGAATAGGATTACACGTGTCTCAATACTCCCTATATCCGAGAATTTACACAAGTAATTATTTCGCGAGAGTAACGCATTAACGCGTGGTCCGTTGAATGCAATATAATTGCCAACTGAAAATTGAAAAATGAATTGTATAAATTGCTATTGAATTACTATCTTGTACACTCTATGCGGATTAAAATGCGCATTAAAGTTTCAAAAGCTGGAAATTAACTTTTAATGGAGAGGTGAAAATTGTAAAAAAAAAGAAAATTTTTCTTTAGAAAAATACTCGAGTTAATTTCAATGAAGATACAAGATAATAATATCGGCAATAAATTACACAAGACCGCTAAGTGACTAACACAATTAAATCAGGATTTAATGATATTGTATGGCCAGATTTTCGATTTTCTCGGGTAGATAGGCAAAGAGGTTTCGGGATATCAGCTCTCTTACTGATTCTTTATCTGACTTTTCGGAACTTTCTTTTCCACCTTCGCTCGAAATAATCAAAAAGAGTAAGATTTATGGTGAAACTTTAAAAGGAAAGTGTAAGGTGCTATCGGAATCTTTATACATATTTAGGGAAATATGCCATTACGTGAATTGTCGAACATAAATTGTGAGAAGCATCACATATATTCTCATTATTCGGACACGATACCAGAGTCTCTTTTTTTCGAGTAAAACGTCTTGTCAGAAAATAATTACAACATTATGACAAATAAGAAATATGTGAGTGTAATACGCATAAATTTTAAGCTTTCGACGCATATTTTAACAATGTTAAAAGCAATAATAAAATGTGGGCTTTTACGTGATAAGGTGACATATTTTATAGGATGCACTGCCAAATTTACGGTTAATAAACGTACGTTTTGCTTTTCATGATTTACAGAAGACGTCTTCACGTTCTCGCCGAACAATTCGCCGGTTGCTGGAATTCATGCGAGACTGGGTTCCGTTTCAACAACTGCAATTTCGGCGCCATTCGATCGTCGCGCGTTCGTCATCGCTCCGCACACCGGTAAGTTCGACGACGCATGGGTTATACCACGTTAAACTGTCGGACGTACGAGTATATATGCGCGCTACCGTATATACATGGTACGCCGCCGCCGTCGCCCGGCTCTCGGCCGTACCAGTTTTACTGTCATTCACTTTATCGGCGAGAAAATCAGAACGCGTTATGTAGGGTATCGCGGGGGACCACAGCGATCGGCGATCAGCGCGACGATAACGATGTCGTTATGCCCGTGTCGGGTAGCTGATATACATACGAGCCGTACAAGCCGATAAACACGCGGCTAGACACTCGTCGGTCGGCGCCGTCGAAACGATTCGTCCCTTGTTAATTGTTAATTAGCACGTCCGTGCAACGAGATGAGTCCGTATGCACGCCACCGTGTGACGCCGCGAGTTTTAAGCGACTGTCGCTGGTTATACGCGCTGTCCGTTAGCTGTATCGGCGAACGATAGGAATTCGGCTCCGGCTTTAATGTCCCAAATTCATCTTGAGCCTCGAAGCGTTCGGTATTTCTCCGTGTATACTCTCCGGCGCGCATATAAACGTGCGCGTCTGATGAATTACAATATCAAGAGATGTTTGCTTGTATGAAACTGCAAATAAATTTCCCATGGATGCACTGAGAGAAAAATGTTTGGTATTTGCAACCATAATTTCATGGTAAAATAATTGTGGTTAGGAGTATCATTTTTATAGTTATTACTCCTATAACTTTAGTAATTATTATATTTATAGTTCTACCAAACAAATATATAGTTGGCGCCGAAAATGACTATATATGGCAATTACAACTATTTTTTTCTCAGTGTAGGTAGTTGTCGAAAAAAAAAACATTATAGCGATTAAAAACCGATTATAAAACGTATCCTTTTCGAACAAAAGCCGATAAAAATAAGATAACTAAATTTTTCTTTTTATTCAATTATGACTGTCGTATCATGATTTTTGCTGTTATAGCATGAAAGGGATGTGTTAAAATAATAGCTCGAGAATTTATTTTCATCGAGGAGTGTCACATATTGTTTTAAAATTGAATAATGGACATAGGCATCAGTCGTTAACATGAGAATGAGGAGTATGTGTTTCTAATACCTCGATGCAACGCCATTGTCCTCACTGTGATTGTCACGACGGAAATGACAGTGGGTACGGTAATATTATCCAGCGAATATAGCAATACAGGACGCTACTGCAGTTAGGATTTCAATAAGCTTTCTTTTATAAGCACGTCTAATTATCATACATCGTGGATGTTCGCGCCTCCGCCTTGCGAGAGGATGCGAGTATACGGCGCGCGTGACGGTAAGCAAACACGGCGGCACACTTCGCGATTTTAAAAGCGTCTTTCCCCTGCTGTCCGCCACGTTGAAATACAGTTTATACGCCGTATTCGCACCTATACGTGCTCGAGCGTCGAGTAACACTCGCGTTTCCCACCACAGGATATTATATTGTCGTTCATGGGGGACGCGCGAGGTAAACGCGATTCTTGTATACCGACGAATTTTTGTAAGTAGGTATACACGAAGTTGCGAAGTAATGGAAACGCACGACTGTGTCTCGCGCCTCGGTGAGAGAGAGAACACCGCGACCGCGTCTCTATGTAAATTTTATTTTGCACGAAAACGGAGGGATTATATATATATATATATATACGAGTCGAGATTAACGGCCTCTCCTTTTTTGGCGAGCGTGGGATAAGCGTCCGCGCGAGATCGTATAGTTGGTCCAGAAACTAGTTACTTCGGCGGTTACGCCGAACAAACAGGGAAGATGGGTAGCTGCGGGACTCGTGCGTAACTTTTATTATTGTCACGCTCGATTACGTGTGCGGATGGAAAACGTGAAGATCCCGTAACGGAGGTCCCGTAAACAGAGAAAAATAATTAGCAATAAAAGTTTACCAGTCACGTAATGCGGGAAATACCATTCCCCCCCATCCTTCCCTCCCTCTCTCTCTTTCTCTCCTTCGTATAATAAGTCTCTATAGGTAAAAATACCCGCCGCGCCAATGCAATGATGAAACAGTGGGAACTCCAATGGGGCTCGATCGCTTATTCCGTGGCACGGATGACATTCGTGCGTACGTCGTTAATACAATTTTCCGTATGCGGAATTGACCGCGGCGTTGATTTTCGCGGAGTCCGATTTTACGAGCGACCGAAATATGAAATGAAATCGGTGCTCTGACCACTACCGTTGACCCGCGTAACGTACACGGCGCGTTGAAAATTCGATTCTATATAAATAATGTTGCCAATAATGTTAAATCAGAACGCACGTGGTTCGCATGCTGCACTTTTACGACACCGGATGGGGAAATATCCAGGCACACTGACGATCACTTTTACACAACAACGTCAACGGTCCGCAGGAATGCCGTGTCGTTGCCACGAGCGCGCGCGCGATCTGATTAAAATCGGTGCTACGGTGATATTATACGGTGGTTATTAACGAACGTGCCCTCTCTTTCCCGCCAGAAAAACCGGACGCGTTTACCTCGGAGATACTTGCCGCGACTATTACTTCTAATTATTAGTCGCGCCAATAACCTTTAATTTACGAGCATATTCGAAGCGCTGCAGTGTTTACGAGCCTTTAATTGATAAGATTTACGATTAACATCTGGCCTTCTAAAGCAAATATGCGCATTCCGATAGATCGCGTTTAATTAAAGAAACAGAATGACATAACTCGAAGCACTGTTTTGTACGTCCGCAATATGTATTTCGATATTTGTGTCCGAATAGTGGCGCGCACGCGTGCACACAACGCAATGCATATTTTGTCAGAGATAAATTCCGTTCGATTGTTTCGTCGCGAGCGAGTTTCGTTTCGACTAATTGTTCTGCGGAGCGCGGCAAAAGTGCGCGTTCTCTCGTCGGGACAGTGTCGTGAGGTTGCGGTCGGTGTTACGGTGTCCATTCGTATACGCTATTGTATTTTCACGAGATAAATTCTCTTTCGCGCTGTCTCGTTGATGGCGACGGTTAACGGTAGTCCGTGAACAATGAAACGAAACGTAAATGCGCGGTCCGAGAGGTAACGCGCGCCCTTGCAGTAACGATGCCGAGCGAATTGGCCGGCCTGTCGACCGGCGCGGCACGGCGGTACGTCGTGTCGCGCGTAACAAAAACAATATTGAAAAATTCGTGCTTAATGCCTTGTGCAAAATTACCGTGCCACGCTCTCACAAAGGTGGGACCGAGGAGACGTGTGTGTCGACCTACCGTGTGGAATAAAAAGCTCATTTCCGCTCTGCGCTCGTGCGCGCACGCGCGCGCGCGCGCGTCGACGCGCGACGTGCCTCGCGCTTGCTGCGGAACTTTTCGTGCCGAGCGATCGTAAACCTGGCTTAAATTAAAGCCACGGACTTTTTTTTTAACGTTCCCGTCGCGTCGCGATGCGAGTCTGATTTACTCTTCTACGCTTTTCCTTCTCGTTCGTTTTTTAATGTGTTTTTTTTGTGCCATGCGCCCGGATTTAAATTGCACTTAGCGTTGCGCTCGTTTGACGAACGACGTCGCGGTGTCGAATTTCGCGAACGAAGATCGATTGATTTGCCGACGTAAAAGGCTGGCAGGATGCAGCGAGATTTATTCGCGCGAAGGCTATAGGAAAACACATCGTTATAGCGAGTAATGTAGCATAACGTAAAACATGGTATGCATCTTTGAAAATAATTCTATTTGACAAAAAATAATTTTCTGATGATGTGTCAATTACACCTTTCTCTTATCAAATATATTTATCAGAAAAATAGGTATACAATTAATTTTCGTCAAGCTTGTTATTTCTACACAAAATATTTTTGAAACGCGAGGGAACGAGTACACGTGTGTGAAGTATAATTATATATACTTATTTTTATGACGAGCATTATCACACACCGTTGAATATTTACCGTTAAATTCGATGATTGACGTAGAGTGAAGAATGTCTGGCCATGATAAAACGCCAGATTAATGGGAATCGAAGAACGGACCACTCGATTTTCTATTCTATCATTTACATATGGACCAAGTTTGGTTGAAGCCGACTGCAAACACAAGCCTCATTTAGAGTGGTCACTTTCGAAAGCACTCAGCCGCGTGGCTCTCGAAAACGCACCATGAGTCCGCATGCCGATAAATCGAGTCCTGATAAAATGCCATCGATCGCAGTGGTTGCACGGTGGTAAAGCTATTATACGTAATAGTTACACGCTATGGACTAGACATGAGTATATCTGATATCTATTATAACGATAATAATTTGTCGAATAATAATTATAATTTTGTCCTTCGATGAATGCATGATGTCCAATTGTGCCAGAAACAATCAGACGTGTGTGGGCGCGCGCGCGCGCGTGTGTGTAACTAATTAAAATACGTCATGTATAATTTTGTGTAAAATCGATACGTTCGTAAAATGAGAAGAGCGATTTTACGTAAGAGAATTCAGTCAGAATATCTAAGACACTCTCTGTTGTAACGAAATCTCTCATCGCCACGGAGACAGGAAAGTGTTACGGCGTTCTTCTAGTGTTACTTCCACCGTCGCTTCGATCACACGTCCGCGAAGAATGACGCAACCAGGATTAAAAATTCTGTATACGTAGTCGTGGATAAAATCGACTTCGCTCTCATGTAACAAACGGCCTCGATGTAAATAGGCGATATCCTCCTTAGGATCCAAGTCACTTTGGCGGTACGATCGTGTTTGAAGATGCCGTGTCGATGTTGAGTCGTCGATGCCGCGCAAGTAATCAGCGAAACGCTTCGTATTCTTCCTGCTTCTAATATTCCCGAGACGTGCGTCGACTCCTCTCTCTCCTCTCTCTTTCTCTCAGAGACCACCAAGATCGCTGTGGTACCGGTTCTCCGCCGGGTTATTACGAGGCAGCTTCTCACTAACCGATGATGCTCGAGCAACGGCAGCACGAAATTCTTCGGTGCACCGTGTGAACACGCGCGATGGACGGACGGAAGAATTGAGAAACGCCAGCCGGTCGTCGAAAGTTTTTTTTCGCGTTTAATTGCCGGTACCGACGAAACATTTGGTCGATTGCCTTCGTCGTGTACTTTGCATTTTTTTTTTTACATCATTACACAGGATACATCGTATTTTAAATCCGAAACACATTTTAAAGGTAAATGAAAGGAAAGTCTTGATAAGACAGTTTATTTTCGCAGGTGCACAATGAAAAATGATATTTCATAATGGATTTTATACGACTATAGCGTTTTAGGAAAATCACACGCTCGCTGTTTCACAACTCCTTTCAAAGCGATGTAACGGAACGGCGAACGATGGGTTTCTGTTTGCTCAGAGTCTACAGTTTGCCATCCCGTGCGCGGTTACAGGTCCATTGTTCGACTACTATCTGAAGGTCACGCAAAAATTTGCGTACCGCGTTCGTACATTCTCTAATGCCTAACACGCATAGCTCAAAATACAGTTTCAGCGATTTAACATTTAATCTCTATAATATTCTCTGGATAATGCAAATCGCACCGATGCAGTGTTAAATTTCGCCCGCATTAATATGCTCAAGCAAATTTTGAGGGAGAGACAATATTTAATTAGCATTGTTGCGCACGCTTCGAATTAGGGACTACGAGGCATATACGAGGCCATAAATACGCTAAATATCGACAAGTAATGCGCTTTACATAACAATCCCGTGAAAATATCCGGCGTACGAAATGGACACGCGTCATTAATATCGTTGAACAAATCGCGCGCGATATACCGAGAGCTAACCCGCTCAATGCGCCCACTCGAAAATCCCCTGCCAGTGTACTGACTCACGGGAGAATTGTGAACATTCAGGTTTTAATAGATTTCTGTTCGTCCGATGCGTGTCATTCGCCGAGTCGCCTGGTATCGAATAAATCCGCGTGTATATACATACCTGAAATAAATTCTACATTGGCTATGCCAACCTATATCGATGTCGGCGGACCACCTTGCTGCCGATTTCTGCAGCGCGAGTTTATTGAGATAAATTAAACGTACTGCAAATATCATTGATTGCGAAGTAAAAATAAGATATGACTAATTTCATGTCATATTAGTGATCTTTTCCCGTAATTAGCGTGATGAATTAAAATAATTACATCATTAGAGTAATTACTTTAATTATATTATAATTGGTTTCGTAATACCCTTTATAGCTAATTATTTTTTTATAACCGGCGTGCAGAATTATATATTATTCAAAGCTATAAAATCTATGTAAAAGCTTTCTTTTTTATTTGCTTCGTTAACCATTTTTACCTGTTATGTACGTGTATTATATTTCATGAAACTTTTATTGAATTTATTCATTAATCAGCACACATTTAACACATATGCGATTCGAAAATCGCGTGTATCGGATGGATTTTACGCACAGCTCGAATTTCGCAAATTGCCCGGCAGTACGCACTTTTACGATTAAATGCGAAGATCTGAGTGCGCACGTGCGGTGCGTAAGTACGAGGTAATCGAGCCTATTCAATTTTCAACCGATTCCTATTTACCCCGGGCTAACACGGCGCAGCCAGTTGAACGGCCAGCCCGTGAGGTCCCTCATTGTCCGGTTACTCTTTTCATCTCGATAGAGATGGCGCACGAGCGTCTAGTCGCCATAAATCGCGGCGGATGAGCGCTCGGGAATCCTCCGCGGTGTCGCCTCGTCGACGTCTCCGGCTCGCCGCAGGAGAGAAAATCGCCTTTTGTCCCTCGGGACGTTAATAATTACTCATGCAAACGAGTCGGTCGACGCTCACGAGCACGCGACTTGTTGCGAACGTGCGCGTACGTACATACATATAGTTGCGAAAGCCCTCTGCAGCTCCGTGCCGCAAAGAGGTGGTCCGCCGTGAGCGCGAAACGCTCGAGGAAGCTACCGATCCGGCACGGCGATGGGACGTGATTGGCTTTCGCGATTATCGGGCGTAACAGGCACGCTAATAAGCGTCGCATTAATTAACCAGCTAACGCTAATGTCCCTTTATGACTCGTTAATAGCCTGCCGGTACAGCTCGCCGATCGTTTACGTACTTATTTCAAGGTTCCCGATCCGTTGGCGCATCGTATTAAATTATCATGTTAGAAACGAGAAGCTATATGCGTAATTTTTTTTTTAATAGTATACATCGAAAATGAGTTTTCTCACTTTCGATATTAAGTGACGAAGTTGTAATCAAATAGCTGGTGCCATAATTGATCAGGTTGAAAACTTTATCGCGCGTTACATTCACGATTGCCACCTTCCGACTAATGTTCCGCCAGAGATCGATTATTGCCTAAATATTTCCTTAAAAAAAAAAAAAAAAAAAAGGATTTCATCAGATTCTTCCTGCCGGGATTTGTAAAAAGAATTTCAATCTTCGATTGAAAAAAAAAAACTAAAAAAAGTAGTTCACTATTTTTTTTTAAATAAAAAAGTCATTAAAATTCAGAACGGCCAGTCGGAGATTTTTGCCGGAGGGCCGGAGATTCTAGTCTCCGGCCGAAAACCGGAGAGGCAACCGCGTAGTTACGTGAATCCAGCGAACCATTCGACGTGATCTGATCGAGTAATTTGAAAAGTCTGGAAGGAAGTTGTTATCTTCCGACATCCTATACATATCAGTGAGCACGTATGTGCGTATACATTTTTTTCCCGCCTTTCACTACTTTTTTATCTTATATCTGCTAATTAGAATGAACAGGTCGCGCCGACAGCATGGGGCTCTCACGAGACTTATCGCGAGCGGTCGATTAAGGGATCGCGATCCTATCTCGCGCAACAACGCGAGCAGTCCGCTTGGTCTCGAAGACCTCGTAAACTTGTTTCGGCGACACGGTACGGAGTAAGCGAACGACGAGTCGACACTCGAGAGAAGGCGCAGGGCCAAGGACACGTGCCGAGTGAAGAAGGTACGGGCGGGTCTCTTATTTCGTTGCGAGATGCGCACACACGCGGATATTCGGGCCAGCGAGTAATCACGGCTCGAGATAATTGCTCGATCCGGTCATTATAAAGCGATGCGCTTTATTGCTGGGGACGCAGCTGTAAGGATCGTGTTTCCTCATCAGCGATCGTCGCGAAAAAAAATGTTTCTTTCGCATTTCATATGGACGCGCGGTCGACTCGTGAATTACATCGCGGCGGGGTGACTCTCTTTCGAGACACACAGCACGCAGAATCGAGGCGAGAGATCGGAGGTTAATAACAATAATAATAAATAACGCGTGAGAGACGCGCGCGCCGATACATTTCGCAATCGATCCTCCTCGCCGCTGCTCGCGAATATCTCTCGAGACCCCGAGAGATTTTTTGATTCCCTTTTCTCCTCGTGCTCTCGGAGTGTTTTTCTTTTACTTATCTCTTCGACGGCGATTACGGGAGATTTTTGTCGCGTTAGGCGAACAGTTGCCTCGGGTTTTACGTATAAATTGCGCGACGAGCCGCACGGCGAATGGAATAAAATGCGCGGCAGTTGGAATAAAATAAGGGAATAACAACGAAATACACGCAGATTTTATTGTTCTTCGCGGTCAAAGGTCCGGGCGCGCGGCGTAAACTTGTACACTCACCGATGCGACCTGCGTGGGAAAACGAGTCGGGAGCATTGAAAATTTCGTGCAGCTCTCTGTAAGGGAGGTACTCCCATTCGGTAATATGGCAAATATACGGCAAACGAATGTTCTCCTTAACTTGCGTGTATATTCCTCGCCTATTCGACGTCGCGAAACACGGTGGTCATATAGTCGTGCGTAATGATGGAACGCGCGGAATTTATTTATGCCATCGTAATATGCGAGTGCGGTTTAAGCGACGTTGCTTGCTCAATATAAGCGAATTATTTCCTATTACCTTCGTGGCCGTGGTATGGAAACTGCGCGGAAATCCGTAATATAGCTGGAACGAAATGACCGGAGCATATATCGATTGGCGTTTTTCGCTGAAAATAAAAATAAATCGTCGAGGCTGCGTAGTTTAGCTTTATACCGACGTTGAAATAGACATGTATTGCCGGAGCAATCACGCGCCGTGACGTTCTTCGCGCGACGTCGTGGAGTAGACGGCGCCCGTCTGGATTACGTCCGATACGTCCGTCAATGCCGGACCAATTAACCTTCCTTTTTTCCTTCGCTCACGATATATCTGATCGAGGGAGATTGAAAGGGCGGTTTCCGCCTGTTGCCAGGCACCAGGAAGGGGGTGGAATTACGCTGCCCGAGTTTCCCCTGGATATTAGGCGCCGGATTAACTGTCGAAGCCAACAAACCACTCGACCTTTTCTCTTTCATTCCCGCCGTCTTGCCGTTGCCCGCGAAATTGCCAAATCCTTCGCACCTGCGTGCTAATAAACGTCTGTTACGTAGGAGATTTTTCACGTAAATTCTTTTCTTGATAATCTGATGCTCAATAGATAATAATATGCCGCTAATTACATTTAAGCTGTTTACATTTAAATAATCTTGTAATCTTTTAAGAAGCGCGATAAAAAGATCACACACACGGAATATTTTGGAATAATTTGGAATTTATAGCGCGATATAATTTAGACAACAATTTTTATTGATTTTTTAAAGGATATAAATATTGCAAATCGTTCTTTGCAAATATTTATCCGAAGCTATCAATATTTATTTACAAAATCTCGTTCGATATAATTGCTCATACATATAGAATGAGATCTTTTTATAGCTTTTATATGTTTACATTCAGGATTAAAATATTGAGATTTCAATGGCATGCGCGGCAGCAAAGTTTTGAACTTTTCCTCCGACATGAATAGCAGATGGTATGCACATTTTCTTTTATCAGAGCAAATCGGTACATTCTGGAAATATAAAATATATTTTCCGTAAGGGATTTCGATAAATCGACAAATTCACTAGTAAACCTTTTCATGTTGTAAAATATTTGCTTATCGGATTTTCCTAATATTTTAACTTATAATGTACTTATAATATATATGTATGTGTATAAAATAACGATTTCACATTATATCGCAATGGACAGCTGCAAAAGTATGTTAAATCACTTTGTTTCAAATATATAATTCTTGTTTCTTTTTATGAATTTTAAAATTACTTTAAAAATAATAAAATGCTCTCTATTTTATAAATAAATTTAAATTTTACAAAATTTTACAAAGGTAAAAATTTTTATAAATTTTGTAAACATCTTTTTAAATAAAACATTTGAATCTATGAATTTGAAATATTTTATATATTTAATAAAAGGTAATTGTTTTTTAAAATTGTTTTTTAAATCAGTAATATTTCAGTGAAGCGATTGTTAGAACATTTAAAAGATAAATCTAAAGCATTAGGAGCGAGAAAATCAGTTATAAAATAAATTAACTTTACTATTTAGATTTCACACAAATGATACGGTTATATACTATTCAGCTAGAAAGATACCAGCTGTGTCGATCTAATCAAAACTGACGAATGAATAGGACAGCTGACATCTTTTCTTAGATGTTCTAGGTCGTGGGGGAATAGGTCTGTAACATTTCTGATGTCGGCAGAATTCTATCAGCAATCTGTTGTGACAGTTGAACGATCGTATAATAAGTTTTATCGATTGAGTTGGACATTAGCGTGTATCTCGATTGCATTAGCCTCGAGTCAACGAAGGAAGAAAGAAAAGAGAGAGGAGGAGGGATCGAATTATTCATTACTTCTTCGGCCTTCGTTTGCATGTATATACGATCGTATACGATTTGAGCAATATATATACGTATAAAAATAAAACAATATATTTACATAAAGAAACGTCTACACGATCTTACGGTATTTAAATTTATCTTAGAGATTAGAAATGAAAATATTTATATAAAATGTAGGTCGGTTGATATGAAGCTTCGATGTTTATTTTGATAACGTATAACGCAGTGCCGCATACGCAAGGCCGCTGTGTGTATTGTCATTCGCACGGTGACGATCGAGTAGGAAGATATAGTGATGCGAGGCGTTTCGTGTACGTATCGCGCGTTGTTATTCTGCGAAACGCTCTCGTCGCACGGCAAGTGTTGAGAGAAAACGCGATTATTCCCTATGAGCTAGTAATCCTCAACGCGCGATTAGTTTATACGATTCCTAAGTATATATCGACGCGACGGTTATTTGTCATAATAGATACACCGCGATTTATTCGATTTAAAAGAATCAAAATTAAAGTCGAGATGACGGACAAAAATAATTATTTTATGATACTTGCTGGCGATAGTTATTTTCTTGATAACGTCTGCACTCGAATATATCTTACGCCGCGCTTGAAATTAAATGTAATTTGGTGCTTATTCGCATCATGACTGAATTAAAGATCAATTTAATTATGATCCTTATTCCAGCTTCAGTTTGATTGCGTTGCAAATCCGACAGTAATTCGCGCAATTTAAATAGCTGAAAAATAGATTTGGAGTTCACAAAATATTATTAGAACCAAGATTTCCAAGATCTCTAGATCGTGAGAGGCGCTTTAATTATTGCGCAAATGTAATTTGTTCATTTCTTTAATTTAAGAATGCGAAGTAAGATACGAATTGATTGATTGCCGGATCGATTGATTTAAAATATTTAAAATTTAATTAAATGACAGAGAGCCGTGATAAATCGATGGTTTATTACAATAATAATTAATTAAAATTACGAAGAATAGAATATTGGAATATTATTATTTATTTTAATATTTCATAGCGCGTTGTAATATTTCGCAGTGGCGGATGTATTATGGATGCGTTGGCACGCGGCGCACGGCGCTCATTTTTTTGTTGCGGCGGGGGGACTATGTAAACACACGATCACTGTTATCATTCGTGGTGAGACTTGAGTAGACAAGCAGAGACGCAGGCCGTTCCTTCGCATTATCTTTCGAAACGCGATCGCGACAAGCACCAGAAAATGCCAAACGCGATTATTTCCAACTTATACGAGAGGGAGAACTACTATTAGCTGTAGCAACCAACCATTAATAATATGCGTGTATTAAAGAATGTACGCGTATTGCGTGTGTAATACGTGTAAGTATAGTACATTTCGCGCATGTTGAGAGGATCGAAGCTGCACGTGTACTTTTTCGTTCTTCGCTTGCAACGCAATAAAGCGCGTTGTATATGATTAACGTCGGGAGTGCCGTGCGATTATCGTATTTTGATTATTAGAACATACATGCGATTGTAATTAATTGCGTTTTCGCGAGTGTTGCGTTGTGCGAGAGTAATCAAAGAGCCTGAGAGGAAGAAAAGGCCTATGGGAGGCATCGGGCAATGAGGGGATAACTACGGGATAAATAATCGTTTATTTGTTAATGTTACTTGTAAAATAAATCATGCATAATCGTTTCATGCACGCAACAACTATTTTTATAATATTAATTATTTTAAACATTATATTTATTTGCATACATTTGTTACGGATCAACTTATATTCGCATCCGTAATTTCGCTTATAGTTGCGCATCGGTGAGCGATAAATTCTTTATTTTAATGAATGGGATAGGTATATGAAAATTTTACGAGACACGCAAAAAACGTACATAAATGTATACGAATTAATATCTTATAGAGCCATTATTTTAATATAGATGGGCTAGAAAAGATTATATATATATTATAGATATTTTATATATATATATTATATATATATATATATATATATATATATATTATAGATTGACCTTGTCCACAAAGCTACACTATTGATTATTAATTGTATTTATTTTGTATAATGATAATTTTATTTTAATCTTTCATAGAGAGAGCTTATCCATATTTATTAATAAATTGCCATATTAAAAATAAGCATGGCAGTGTGTATTTATAAAATCTGCTGTGTAATAAAAGTCAATATTATCTGAGCTGGGAAAATCACAGATTTTAAAATGGATGATAGGTCAGTACTGCATATAAACGCAGTTACGGGAATATACGAACTCTACTTATCATATCAATAACCAACTGTATCGTTTACAGCTCGGCCACGACTTTGTTGTATTAGGCATATTATAATAATTTTCGACTCTATAATCTCTAAATACGCCACTAAAGTACACGTCGTCACACCCTGTGTATAAACCCCCGTGCGTGTGTATTATTCTTCAATATACATTTGTCTCCTCGCAGATAGAAACACATGGTATTTTTATGCAAATACCGTTTCTCCTGACGACTCTTTAGAGCCAGTCCGACCGGTCGAAGTTCGGAATACGTATACATACATATATACACATATATATATATACGTACGTACGCGTTTTGTTTTACGAGTCTTTCGTAATATATCGCTGTTAATATTTGTCGTACTAGCGCTCGGTATTAAAGTGGCCACGGTTGACCGACCAGTTTATAGTCGGTATTTAAATATCCGCGTCGTCGTGTCATGTACACACGCGCCTTGCGGAAAGATGTCATTACCTCGGCGTTTCAAGTCGACATACTTCAGCGCCTCGTTAAGAATCAATGAGCGTTTGTAAGTAAATTTTTATGAAGCCCAATATAATCCGTAACACACATTTCCGCGCTTAATTATCATAAGATATTCTTAATGTATACGAGTAGAAACAATTATAATTCATGACGGCATGCTGACTTTTGTATTCTATATTATTAAGCGACGTTATGTTGGACGTTATTTGGACATGCCTACACCTCTAGATATGTAATCTTGTATAATTGACAATAATGAAGAGTTAGAAATAACTTTTTTAAATTATTATTATTATATATTCAATAATTACTAAGTGGAAAGATGTAGCTAAAGATATACTAAAGATTTTTCTCTTAAAAAAAGAGGATATTTTTTTTGTTATAAAAATTCGTAGATTCGCTTTGTATTTTCTTAATCGAATATGCGTTACCGATAAAATGTCGACTCGTTCGGCTTCCACTGCGGCGAAACGATTCGCGTAACAAGTTTCATCGTCAAACGTAAATGGACGTATAGCGCACGGCGGATGGAGAGACGTTTTTAGCATTCACGTGCAGAGAGGTCGAAAACCCATTACCGCTCTGCATGAAATGAGCTACGGCTACTTAGAGGCGCCTCCGACAGGGAATTCGTGCTGCAGATACGAAACTGGATTTGGCCACTTCCCTCGCACTCGAATCTCTCTCCTCTCCTTCCTTTCTCTTCTTTCCACCTTCGTATCGTACTTAAGTAGTTTTGTCTACGTTCTGCTTACCGACGAAAATCCACGTCTCTCGAGCGCGGGGGGGGGAGGCAGAGGGAGAAAGAGAAAGAAGGAGAGAGAGAGAGAGAGAGAGAGAGAGAGAAAACCCTCGCGCGCTCGACCGCGCGGTAAACTGCGGAATAAATTCACGAAAAGACGAATACGCCTGCCAGGGAGGAACGGAACGAGTGTCACTCTCGCGAACCGGCTTTCCTACGTGGAGCGATAAATCCTGGTCCCGCGCGTACATTGTTGAACATGTTCCTGATTTCATTCCAGTTTTCGGGCCACGAAACGCCGCCGTTCGTAGGTAGGGCACGGCGAGAAAATAAATTAAAGACGCGCCTTTTTTAAAACTGCTCTGAGATCCGGCTGTTTCTCTCCCCCCTCCCCTTCCCCTTGAATATGCAAATATATGTTGATTCGAGAAATTTTTAGGCACATGACATAATGATGATGACGACGACGGCGGCGGGAGATAGCCCGGCCGTGGCGATAGAATATTAAGGGACCCGCCTGAGCGAGACCCTATAATTTCGTGAGAACGCCAAGGTTTTTAAAGATGCTCATTCTCACGAAAGGATCGATTTAACTGCCGGACGGTAGTGATTATGTCCAATTTTGTCGGAGGCTGATTTCGAGCCTAATGCAGAGGAGCGACCGTGTATCCGTCGATGATGCCACGGATGCTTTGTGTTAAATCAAATTATAGCCATTTCGCGCCGTCTTGTTCGGATATCTTTCGTATATTTAGAATTATCGCGTCTCGGGAGCAGCGATAATTCTCGAAGCGTCTTCTTTCCGCTTAAATGTATTCAACCTTAACTCGAAAGTGTACCTTGTTACGATAAGAGTATAGACATGTATAATGCTATCACGGGCCGGTTGGAATAATTTGAGAAGTAAATCAATCGGAGGGTACGATATTTACATCCTTAGTTAAGACATATGCGAGCGTGATCGTCATAAATCGCTCTCGTCGACTACAAGGGTGTTACATGAATGTTAATTATCACGTATTCAAGCCGATTGAATTGATATGATAAAAACTAGCTGTCTTTTTAACACCCGAAGACAGGGAATAGTAGATTAATTTCGTCGTTAATTTATATAGGTACATTTAGAAAGCTCGTCTTGTATAAATAAAAAATATTAAATATGCAATAAAATTCTTTGCATTTTTATTCGAATTTTTGCCTATTATATGCTGCAAGTATAATTGCAAATTGCAATATTGCAAAATGAAGTTTCGGAATGACGTTGCACAAGAATTTCTAAAATGTCAGTAACTCGAAATAGTTAAAACAGGTTCGGATTTTTTTAGGTAATAATTGTTTAATTAATATTTTTATCCACACATACACACAGATAATCCTCTCGCCGTAATTTTACAAGTTACTTTGCGAAACATTATAGGAATAAATCACTAAATAGGTAAAACGGGCTATTTACAAGAGCCATGCGAGACGAGCTAATAGAATTGGTTATTAAATTACACGTAAATAAATTTCAATTATGCCCCGGGTGCGTATATTCGCTCAACCGACGTAACGCAATTACTCTGCATTAAAAACTCGCGACTGTCGTTAAATAAATATCGCGGAAAATGGAAATGACCATGCGCGCGTTTTGCTAAATCAGAGCATTCTTCTTCATTATCGAGTGAACTCGCTGTTTTTTTAATGACGGCGCAACGCACGGAAAGTCAAATGATGCGCGGGATGCGCGAGACAATAAAAAATTTGTGCGCATTGTCGTTGATCGAGTGCGCGCGACAATAATTTCCGGAATATAATTTTTGAAACTGTACTTAACGCGCAAATCGTTATATAGAAATGTACATGAATATATATATATAATATATATATATATATCGAATATCAATTTTTCCACTGAGCTTTAAGCGGTGCCGTCGCTTTACAAACGGGGCACATCGCGCGCGAGAATTCCTAGTACCTACGTGGCTGCCCTCTGCTCTTCCGTGAGGTTTATGCATATTCGGAAAGTGCACTCTGCATATAAATGCGCTCCCGGGCTATCTGAAAGACGGCGTTTAAGGGGCGGCGAGAGGGGAATATCACGTCCATCGAGACATTTTTCGCGGTAGCTCGCCCTCCCATCGCGTTCGCATTTATATATTTATATACCCGGTGCTTCGTATTTATATGTAGACATCTTTCGTCCCGACGAAACGCTCCCGAGGATTATAAAGCTCGCAAAATATTTTCGGGCCACGACCGTCATAACTCAAGCGCCGCCGCTCGTTTTGCTCCCTTTCTCTCACCCCCGTCGCTTTGCACGGACGGATAGAACCCGCCGTCGGAGTTTTCGCCGGTGTCGGGGGAGGAAAACAGAGAGATAGAGCGAGGCGCGTACGCTCACGAAATACGAGTACGTATTTGTCTCGCGCCATGCGCGAATGCTGATAAACGTATCTATTAGCTGCCACGAGCTGCATTGTTATGTGGCAGTCGATCGTGCAATGAGTAAAAAAAAAAGAGAGAATTATGTTGAAATGCACCAATTGGGCACAGCGAGCGTCCGGAATGAATGAAAATTGTTTCGTACTTTCGAGCGATTCGCGTTCATCTTCATTTGAGCAGCCGAAAAATCGTAATGATATTTTAGAATCGTGCGAGATTGCGAAAGTTCGTTTTATTATTTATTTTTACTCCTCCCTCCCTTCAACGATTTATACTTTATCTTCGCATCGGCGAACGTTTCTCTAAACACATACAATACTTCACGCACCGTCGGGAGATTTACTAATATTTTATGAGCGGTATCGGGAAATTTACTGTCTAGTTTATTAGTAAGGCAACAGTGTTGTGGAGCACAATAGGAATCGGCCGGAAGTCCCGGAGGCGAATGCAGTTAAAACGAATCTGTAATGCTATAGCGCAATCGGACAGTGCCGCAACAAATGGCGCTTGCGGTATAACGAATATAATCAGACACCGTGTACAATGTATCTCGTATAAGAGAGGGGGGGGAAGGAGAGGGGGAGGGGGATTAAAGTAAGCGCCTCGAACCTGATTCGGTTAAATATGCGACAAGGTAATTTTAATCCGCCACGCTCACGCAAATTTAACGCCACGCGGAGCATGAACAATACCGCGCGGTTTTCGCGGTGTGATTAATTAGTTTAAATTACAGGCCCCGGCCGCGTCATTGATAATGTCTCGAGGATAAAGATCTCGAAAGATCGACGAACGGGGCCGGGCCGACGCGACGGCGGTTCCTCCACAAGTTTTCGCTGAATGAAGAACAAGACGGGAATAATTCTGCTCTTTTTGCACTCGCACGCACCCCACGCGCCTTCCTTCTCGCGAACGCGACGTCATAAAAGCCTCCGTATACGTGAAACTATTTCTGCCGGTGACAACTAAGTATCCGTTCCAGTGCGCGCGAAGATATACTGTCTCTCTTAGCTCTCGGCCTCGGTCGCTCACTCGATCGCCTGCATGACAAAAAGTCGAAGGCGCGTACTTCCGCTGTAAATAGCAATTCAAAAAGTACATGTACGCGTTGCTTACTTTGTCGCCAGTATTCTGCCCTGAGATATGATAATTGGCCGGATTTGGGAGGACGCATTGGCGACTAGCTCCTCGAAAATTTGTCTCTCGTCGAGGCGGACAGGGAGAGGCGGAGGGAGGGGGGGGGGTTCGAACACGGATGCGAAAAGTCACAGCGGCACGACGACATAACACAATGACGCAACGTGACGTCCGTGGAAGGAAATGAAAGTTTACGGCATTTCTTATTGCGAGTCACCCGTCTCTGGATTTTCTGCCTCGTCGCGCGCGCGCGGCCAGCGAGACATATCTCGCGCTAGTGTTTGCGTTTCATTGACAGTAATAGACTGCTCGCCGAGACAGAAAGAGCGAGAGCGGGAAAGGAGGAAAAAGAGAGAAAGAGATAACTTGGCCAGTTACCCGAATTGTAAATCACGCAGCATTATATTTTCCGGCTTATGATGGGCGGTACCAGAAGTCAAAATACATCGTTGGGATTTATCATTACGGACGCCGCGAGATAATATCGCCCGGCATCTTCTGCATTCACTTCGGCATTCATATATTCCCGTCGTAAATGACAATAGCCATCCTTCGCCGCTGCACCTCAGTTATTTTCATTCTTAAATTAGAAAATTATTTTATCGTCTCCTGAATGAGTTTCCTTATGCGTGTGTGTGTGTGTGTGCATGTGAGAAATCTAAACTTGCCTTTCTTCTTGAGATCTATTTAATAAAAGTAACACGAAGCTTGCCGATTATACGATATTAAATCCTTCGGAATTTCTCTTCTTCCTCGAATCGAATCAGCTTGCGGTGGAATCAGTTACACGCCGTAAAGGTACTTCAAGCATGACTTTCCCTCGAAAGCCATAAGGTGTAGGCGATGGCGTAACACGGTAATCTCGCGCCGTGAAGGCATAAATGTTCTCGCCTAATTAAAAGAAATATCCGTCTGTGTTGGCTTACCCCGTAAGAACGTAATTGATTGCGCGCCATTGCATACCGTGACGCTAATCGTACGTGGTGCGGTGTACGGCGTATCGCGCGTATCGTTAAACGGATAGCGCGTCGATTAACAAAACAAATGTTGCAATTAATGGCTAATATTATGCGAGAGTTACTCATTGCCGTTACTCGTTAAGTGCCGCGCAGACGGGGGGCAATTAATCGCACTGTTCCTCAGCTGTCGCCCAGACGCACGACGCAATTTATCGCTCCGATTCCAGCGCAGATGATGTGCTAAAAACAAATGAATGTCAGCATTGTGGCGAAGGATTTCTTCGTAGAACGTCTCCGTGGTACTTGAAAATCTGATGCGCACGTGCCTCCGACATTATTCGCAGACGCGGTGTTCAAGAGTGCGTAAATTTTACGATGTATTTTCTAGTTGATAGGCAAACGGCTCCTCATGCGGTATCCATTAATCGCATTTTGACTAAAGAAGAGTGAATTAATCAGCCAAAAGCTTACAATTAAGGGCGTTCTTTGTTGTTGATTGATTGTTCAAACTGAAAAAAATCACTTTTGTGAAAATGGCATTTTTATTTTCAGAATCTTAATAGAGCCTTGGCTCTTTAGACAAAGAGATTTAGAATTTTGGTATGTTCTAAAAAAAGCATTTAAGTAACACTCAACAATTTTGTGTCATACATCTACTTTATCTCGACAACAGTTTTATAAAGAAAAAAATTTTATTTACACAAAAATTACATTTTATTTACTAAAGTAATTTAAAATAATTTAAATGATTGAAAAAGTTACATATACAATAGTATATAAATTACTTTTATCTTTTAAACAAAATTATTTTATTTTTATTTTTTATCGAATTTAGTTTTGCATTTCCTCAGAATATTTCTTTAGAGAACGACCACTGATTGCTACATAAAGATACATTTCTAAGACTTGCGTTTATTGAGCAATCACTTCCTTATGAAAGGTGTAGCAAAAACTGTATTTTAAGTCAGGCGTGCAGATGCATCATATTTAAAAACCGCCCGCGATTGGCACGACCGGCGTTCACGTCCTGTTTTCGTAACGCATAAGCCGTGTTTCCTCTCTGTTATAACTCACGCACACACAAATTTATATGAGCCCTCTTTCTCTCTGTGCGTCTGTCTCTCTTTTCTCTCTCTCTCTCTCTCTCTCCTTCATCCTGCTCGACACCGCGGCGATATACTTTAATGCGAGCCGCCGAGTTCAAACCGTTTCGAACCCCTCCGCGGTGTAATCACGTAATTACGCGCATTAAAAGGAGCCTCCTCGTAGGTACCAATTTAATTTCCGAATTTCCAGCGGCGAATTACCTCTGCCGCCGCTGGAGTCCGGCGGTGGACCCGACCGGGGTCGAATGAGCAGGGAGCGGGCCGACGCGACGCGCCGCGCCGCGCCGTCGCAATTCAAGACCATTAGCGAAATTACTCCGTGTGGAACGCGCTCGGGACAGCCGCCCATACGACTTTTTTCCTCTCCGATGAGGCGAAAAACGGCGCAAAGCTCGTGGATCTCCGGTCCGAGGGACCGAAACGATCCTTACAGACGTCGTCCTCGTCGTGCTTTACGGTCGTATATCCGGAGGTAAACCTGATCGGACGGCTAATTTTCAGATTTGTACATACCCGTTGCTCGCGTCCGATTCAATGAAAGTAATTAATGTAAACAATGGTAATGCAATTTTAAAGATTGTACGGAGGCATATTGCAGTAGTATAGATTACGTAGAAAATGTATTCCTGTTTGCACAACATTTAGTTGAAAAACAGGAATACATGTATTATAATTTATTATCATGAAAATTGATTGCATTTTTAGTAATTACATTAGCAAAGTATTTATTATATGATGTACATTATAAAAGTTTATATTAATAAATAATATAAATATTTTGAATTTATAAATATTGAAATATGCTATATGAACATACAAACATTTGCAATGTATAACAGCACTTACGCTTTAATCAGATAATATTATCGTTATATTGTTATATTGATTTTTATTAAAAACATAATAAATCTTATTGTTAATAAAGTATAATAAAACATACAGCTTGTAAAAATAATTGCGTTTAAGTTGTAAAGTTTCTTTCTTATTTTAGTAAGATTTGATTTTTTTAAGTTGTATATAATACATTAAAATATTCGAATAACTGCAACATTTCTTTTGCAAAGTATAACATATCTTTATAAATATCTTGGACTGAAAATATCGTAATTTTCATTAATATTCCGTTAATTTTCTTAGAATAACAGAAAGTTTATTGCAATCGTCTCGTTTATCTTTTAGGTTTACTAGGTATTGTAATTATTTGATGGAATTATATCTCGGATATGTATGACTGTTGACATTTCTCAACACATATTATAAAATAATGTCTAGTATTAAGCTATCTGAAGCATTACGATCCGTCTGTCTGATAGCAATACTGAAGAAACAGGGTAAAGTCGCGCGCCTGTCTACACGAACGTAATTACGCACACGCGCGTGAAAATGATGAACGTATTCGTGTTTACGATAGTTCGCCACGAAAGAGATTCCGCGCGCGAGCGTTTAACGGCGGCTTCTCACGCGATTCGTATTGCACAATTAGAATATCGACGCGCGTTCCCTCTTTTTTAAGTAGAGAAATTTTCGCTGTTCGGTGTGTCTCTCACCTTGAAACGCTAATAAAGACGATTGTCGGCGGTCTCTGGCAACCATGCGAGAAACATGCCGGACAAGACCACTTAGCACATTGAACACGAAGCTGGGACGGTTTAGATACGAAAATTACATGTCTGTTTCGAAGATAGTCCCGTTATTTTCGGCGCAGTTCGTATTCGACATCAGGGTGGTACGTTCTACGCTCTCACTAGAATCCGTCCATTTATATTCGCGCGCAAGATATACGGAAATTTTAAGATATTGCGGAAAGATACCTATCGTGCGCGCGTGCAGAAAATTACGAACAATTTACCAGTCATGTTGTATCAGATGTGGATCGTTCTTTGTCGAGGCTTTAGATTGATATAAAAATGATTATAACTATACATAAAGTATACATGACTCTTTTATTATAATATTAGATATTATACATTGATTTATTTTAATTTACATTAATTTAGTTAAACGTTTACTTACACAATAATGATGTTATAAAATTGACCAATTTTAGAGACATTTTTTTCACAGAATACAATTTTTGCAATTTGAAAATGAAAGTTTATTTCAGATTGATAAAGAGATACGATGGTTATATTTTCTTAAAATATTATTTGATTCTCGGTAGGGTGATATTTATATTCACAAGAGGGTGATATTTATATTTTCATTAGATTATAACCAGGCTCCCGTTTCATTATAGTAAAGCGCAGTAGGAGCCAAAGGTTAAATGACGATAAAGCTATCCCTTAAAAAGCATCGAGCACTCAATATCCTTTACGATCGACACCGTGTTTCTTTTGAAACCCGATAAAGACGAGCCTCTCGCACGCGTCTAGTAACCACACGAAACGCGTGTCCGGCAATGCCGGCGAACACATCGGGCAGAAAATCGTTTACACAACGCGATTACGTTCGCTCGAGTACCGACGGCGTAGGTATCGACTTGTACTCGCGGCAAGATACGCGGATGTACCATTATCCGTACGCGTGGGCGGCATTTACTCACATACGCACGCACGCACGCACATGCACACGCTCACGAACTGGAAGGAGAATTCACGTACCAGGTACACGCACGGAATGTCCTGCCCGGACTAGCATCGATCTTGCCTATCCAATAGATACGTCGGGCTTTTCTCCTCCCGCTTTCTCTCTCTCTCTCTCTCTCTCTCTCTCTCTCTATCGTCGACACTCTCGCTCTCTGGCCATTCGCAATTTTACGAGCGGTTTCAAGACCCATGACGCTGCAATCTCACGGCCAACAATGTGCGCGCTCCCCTCTCATCCACCCCGGGTTATTTCTTTTTTTCCAGTCTTCGCGAGTCTCGGATCACGCTGCCAAGCCAAGGGGATTGCCATGCGAAGCCCCGGCATAGCGGCGCGCGAAGGGAAACAAGCTCCGCGAGAAACCCGGGCGATATTTTCATCCCAATGCTCGGCAATCCGCTACATTAGTTTACGTTCTCGGCTAAGCGCTCCTTAAACGGTTCATGCATTATGGATTAAGAAATCTGAATTCCTGCCCGCGCGAGCGAGCAATCAGCGAAGAGCGCGCTCTCCCCTCCGGCAGCATCCCGCTGACGATGATAACGTTGAATTTATTCAATGGAAAACTCGAGCGCGTTGAAAAGACGAATCTCCGATGGCACTCGTTGTCACTATCGAGTTTGTTCGAAACTTTCGCGGAGCGCGGAGTGACGCTTGGTTCTTTATACCAGTCTTGCAAGATAACTAAATCGCGAGTCGCAGCCCCTGCACGGACGGAGGACTCTGGATTCTCTTCGACTTAATCTTATCAGCTGTAACAAAGAAATACCAATAGCTTCCAACGAATCGAAAGATTGTTTTGCGAAAAGCATCAAAGGTGGCATTTAATTAATTTTAAAACAGGTCTGTTCAAAACACTTAACTCGCAAGCTGAACGTTTCTATCGTCTCGTTAAGCGACATAAAGAGAAAACAAAAAGAACAGACGTTCTGCCCAGTGAGTGGCTGCTCTAGCGTCTATCCTTTTTTTCCCCTTTCTATCTGTCTCGCTCAACGAGACGATGGAGAGATAGCATTTAGTGTGCGAGCTAAGCTTTTGGACAGCCCTGTCGTAGAAGAAAGATTATCTTGATTTTCCGTAAGAAATTCTTCCGCCTGTAACGTGACTATTTCGAGACGTCTTGCATGTTAGATGAAGATTTTAGCGGAACGCATGTGCATTCCGCTCGTCGCGTTATACGGAAGCGACGCAGAAGCGCAAAAAAGAAGTCGGTCCAGTTTTATCTCTGTTCGGATGGGGCTGGTAAAATACTGCCGTCCCGCGTACGTAGGTAACAGCTGTAAAGAGTCAACATCGCATCCAAATATACGACAGTATACAGACACAAGGTGTCAGTCTATCCTCCCCTCCCCCCCCTCACGCGCGTGCGAGGAGGTGGCGCGGCGCGACTGTCACGTACAGACTGGCGACTGGGCTTCATCCACCACCCCCGTCGAGATGCAATTTCCGCTATTTTTACCCGAAAAGCTTCTCGGGATGTTCCCGCGGCACGTTCCTCAAATAAAGCCCGGCCATCCTACGGCCGTACGTGTGCGAGGTTAAGCCCGCGTAGGTGCCGTCGCGCGCATATCCTCGACCTTACTTGCCCGTCGTTCATGATGCCGACGCACCCAGCGCGGCGTTCCGCGCGACCCCCCCCCCGCTCGAGGACACCGTCGTCGATGTGCACCATGACTCAGGTGATACGTTACAGGCGAATCCTTTCGTGAACTCCAACGATCTCCGTTGATCTCTCCCCCCAGAAAGTCACGTGGATCTTACACCGTCGTCTGAATCATCCTTGCGAGTGTAGGTATACATATCGCGCTCTAAGTTGTTTCCAAAAAGGAATTCCCATAAACCTCCGATCGTCTCTCAAGCCTCATGCGGCTGTCTGTCGATCGTTGGCTGGAGAACGCGGAGGTGCAGCTGCAGCTAAACGCTATATTTTATAGCTCCACCATGGTATTATAAGCTTTTGTTTCATAGCTTCTTCTCCTGATCCTATATAATAATCCTCGTAATGATACGCGCGATACGACGCGGGAATCCGCCTTGCGCCACGTACTGTCACGTACGCGTTTACGGTATGGCGAACGAATTTGGAGGAAAGAAAAAAAGAGGGTGAAGGGAGATACGATCGTCACGGCGAGCGGACGTAACAGGATGCGATACGTTTTAACGGGGCGGCGCTGTGCGTCACATCGCGATCAAAATTACTCGCCGACTTTACGGGTTTCGCATGGCACTCTCATATTTCCAGACGCGCCACGACGTTTATCACGTCTTGTCTGATGACATCCTTCCCGGAGACGTTTGTTTTGAACTCACGGGACATTCGTAGCGGCGGCGGAGAGACGTGCGGCGAGATGTTACTCTTCGTCTTCGGTCCTCCGCGCGCGCGCACGCTCGCGCTCGCGCGCCCGTCTCCTTCCTTCGTGCGTTCCGTACCCGGGACTGGTAATACCTCCAGGGATACCGTTTAACGTCTCGTCATCTGACAGGAAGGATTCCAGTGGCGTTCGCTGCTCCCGAGAGCGCGGTACGTTTCAGACGATTAAATTCAGCCGCCGCGCCGACAGACAAACGGCCTTAAGCCGTAGGATCATGCCGTAGCTCAACCTCGGCACGACAAGCCGCGGCCCTTAATCCCGCGATCAGGATAATCGTTACCGTACGTACCGCCGCGAGAACGACGACGACGCTTCAAGACGCGCGGATAAAGGTCAGGGTTTCATTCGATGAAGGGTCCACTTTGTGTTTCAATGGCATTTGAGATGCTCTGCTTATAGAATATCTCTATTCGTTAGGAAATCTGATGAAAAAGAAAATCAAGTTCAGCAAGTACCTATAAGAATGAGAGTGATTTGTGCTTTGAAAGAATACGTATTCCACTTGGAAAGAAAAACATTTCATGTAGATTTATTAAATTCTTAAATTCTTAACAAAATTCCTATGACAAAATGTATTTATAAAAATTTTTGTTCTTTGATAAAAGTTGAAAGTAAACATTTTACGTAGATTTATTAAATTGGAATTCTTAACAAAATTCTTATGACAAATACATTCAATAAAAATTCTGACACATAAAAATTATTGTTTATCTTTGATAAAAGTCGAAAGCAAATGCAAAGGGTATTAGTGCTCGTTTGCATATTATCGAGGTAAAAAGTTATGTTTGTGGAATAGAAGAGACGAGATAGAACAACCGAAAGTAGAGAAGAAGGAGAGAGGAGAGATAGAGAGAGAATGAAGCGAATGAAGAGAGAGAAGTTCTCTCTCTCTCTTTCTCTCTGTCTATCGCCCGGTGTGAATGTCCTGTCTGGTAGTTAAGATGACCGGGGTACATAGCGAAATAGTGGGGAACAGGGGGAGTGTCCGGAGAGAAGTTTTATTGCGACAAGTGCGCTGCTCTCTTCTACGGACCCCATTACCGACCGACTTCCGGTCGGCATTGTGAATCGGCAGAGAACAATGAGGTTGAAATGCAATTTACTCTCATTCTGCGCCAGTCGAAACTCGAGAGCGAGTCCCTTTTGCTGTCGTCCGAGATATCGCCGTCGCATTACGGACTTAAGAATCTTACGCGTTTAATATCCTCCCTTCTAATTATCAGGGGATCATAAAACACGATTGTGTTTGATTTAGTATGGCCTTAAAAGCTCTCACTTGACGTCGCGTCGCCACTGTAGAAAAGAAGCTAATGTTATAATGATTGCCTTTCTAAAATCTTCGTTACCTTTATTAAGCCAAGAGAACAGTTACATTGCTATTATGAGGTGTTATGTTGTAGAATGATTAATTAATCTTAGTGCATAATTGTACGAAAGAGTAATTATAACGATACTTTTTGTGCGTTTGGACATGGAAACAACATACTACAGAAAAAAGTTTCAAATAATTTTGAAATGCGGCTTTTTTAAGATTACATATATCAGATCAATCTTTATCATAGTTTTTTTCTGGTCTAACAGTTATACAAAGAGTCGGCTGTAGCTGCACGTTTGCGGAAGCGTCATCGCCTGCGATTGTACGCGAGTCACGGAAAATGGATGTCGGTCGTCAACGGGCGTCAAACGACAAAGTCCTCGACAGGGATTTGATTGCGAACCGCAACTCGAGCGCGAAACGCAAAATGGGCTCGGTGGCTGAAAACAAACGACTCTTCCTGCCGGTCCCGAGAGAGAATTCGGATCTGCGCGATTGTTCGATTGCCGAGAGAGAGAGAGAGAGAGAGAGAGCGAAAGAGAGAGAAAGAGATAGGGAGAGTGACGCGCCCGCGTTCAATCTACACGTGTACGGCCCGATACCGCGTATAGCCGCGCCGCGGATTAACTCGATCGTACCGATGCAACCGGTCCGCGGGGGGCATCTCGAATCACGAGCGTGCGCCCGCCGATATCGACACGGCGATAACGGCGGAGGGAAGAGAGAGAGCACACTCGCGCGCGCTACCCGCGCTATATAATCTCACCGCCGACGTAACCGTATCTTAGCACGGCGCCCATTGTCTCTATCCACCGTGAAAGGAGGAGGCATTTAATTATTCCTGCGGGGCGACCGTTAACGATCGGCGACCATCGACCTCTGCGGACGGATCGCCGACGAGAAAAGGGTAGAGGAGGGAGGACGTCGTTTGTATTAGACTTAGCGAGTGGGACTTGAGGCTACGAGTGCGCGGGAACTTGGTGCCACGTGCGTACCACCGTCCGTTCCACACGCACGTGTCTGACGTCGTGAATCTTTGCTCATTGGCAGCGTTATCACGATCGATGCACCACTGCGATGGGGCGATTGAGTCGTTCCGCGGTTCGCCCAGGGAAGCGTGAAATGGGCGCGATTAGCGAAACCACGATCTCCCTAACTCGATACGAGTAGTTTCTTCGATGCGTTTTATTATACGCATGTAGAAGGAAAGGAGAAGAGATCTCAGAGACCTTTTCCTTCTTCTACATTTTTTGGAATGAATATCTTTTTAAAATCTGTCCGCGGAAATTATATTTAATGACGCTCTATAATTACATTTTACATGTTAAATTGTTTCTCTCGCCTCAAGTTACGAGTCAGTTGTTTATCCTATACCGACTTGAGACTTGAGCGCTCGACAAAGAGATTTCTACCGACCGTTTCATCTCGATCTTCCGATCGGCGCCGCTCCTCCGGGGCTAGTAATCGCGACGGCCGCACACGGAGCGGACAGCCTATGGCAATCACGGATCGGCAGCATCAGCAATTGCCACGGCGGCAGCTATCGGCAGCGGCAACGACCACGCCGGAAAGCAAGAGCAGCAGCAACAGCAACGGCGGCAGTGTCTCGCATTGCCCGTGCGAGATATCGATCGAACCTTCGCCTTTCACCGACCATTGTCCACGGCGCGGTGTGTCGGGGCCTGGAAATCTAACTGCCGATAATTGCCTCCGAACCCGTCAAGTCATACGGCGTAATAGCATAATAACCGGGGCTAAGCGATCAGATTAAGAGAATGAGTGCCCTCCGGGTCCGGCAGTCACGGTCCGCACACGGTAACCCTTCTTCATTCTATATCGCATCACTTCTCCTCCCCATCACCCCATCCCCTCCCGCTCCGCCCGACCCTTTGCCGCTTCCACGATTCTACCTTTATTGTTTCGATCGTTGCGCAGTTTGTTCGAATACCCTGGTCACATTGCTGCTGAAATTAACCGGAGAGACCTTCAAATTAGGCGGTAGTGCTGCGCATCGACGATGCAGCGATGCAATTCGCATTCCGTTTGCATTGGCTAGGTAATAGGATGTTTAAGTGCCACTTTAAGGGCTTCTCTCCGAGGAGCGGTTTGATCTTTGAATATGAATCGTTTTACGAGAGGGAGAGAGAGAGAAAGAGAGATCTTCGAGATAGCATGCGTACCAAGATTACACGTTCTATAGACCATTTCGACACGATAGATGTAAAATTTTGATTAGAAGTTGTCGAGTAGTCTGATGGCCATACGATGACTCTGTTCTTTTCTTGGATCTTTGGATCGTTGAAGTCATCATTTCCTTGTCTTTCAATTGCGCGTGGAGAAATTGTTTCGCGAGAAGATTGTTCTTGTGGCAGAGCACTAAACCACACTTCTCGGTACGAGGACTCGGTGGAAAAGAGTGCCGAGTGCCGGACAAAGGACGTAAATTCGTGTCCGTAGGTTACCTCCAGGTGCTGCCGCCTACGTTTACGAGGTAAAATGCGCCCGACGACGCCTCGTAAACGTGCGCGCGTCGAGCGTAAGGCGCATTATTACATTGTGACTAAGAAAGTCGGTCCGCGGTGTCTACGACCGAGCCTCGGGGGGCCCCGCCGATCGTAAATATCATTCGAGCTGTTTCGCCTCCAGCGCCCAAAGGCGCGAATGGACATCCGCGATTGGTCAGCAAATGCGATATTAATCGTTTTTGATCCGCGATCTCTTACCGGTGGGCGTGTGCGAGGCTCGGGATTTACTCGCGATATCTCGGATTTCTTCAATTAAAACGGTTTCATACGAACGCGCCCCGCGCTCTTCGAATCGCGTTCCTTCGCGATGCGGGAGAACTTTCTATTGGGGGAGCGCGCGACGGAATACCATTGTTCGTAGAGCTGACTGTCCGTGATTCCAAAAGCAATAGAAAGCGCGGTGATTCTAAACGTCGTGCCGACGACGGTATAATGTCACGATTTAACGCTGGCGACGTGGAAACGAAAAATTCTTGTTCATCGACTACGAAATACGAACTTCTTGAAAGATTTTTCGGACGATGCCTTTATCGTTGTCTCGACCGATCGTAAATAGCGGCAGAGTTGACTTTTAGTGCCTAAAGGCGGTAACGAGCGCCTTATGATCGTCTAAGAGGCCGGCCATTAGTTAGATCGATGGGCGAAAGTGTCAGAGTTTAGAATGCATAATGCCGTCTTTCTCGCAACCGCGACTGACTTATCGCTGTGGCTTATATACGGCTTCGCGGATGTAGTAACTCTCGGACAACTACGTGCTAATTCGCGGGAAATAATTCAATTTCGTCGATTTTTATAATCTGAGTGAGATATTTATACCTATATGCCGCCTGCAACTCGGATCGCGCCGTGCGCGAAACGGAGCGTGTGTGCAGCGATCGAACGCCACGGCGATCGAATAAGCGAATCGGAATCTGTGAACATTGATATAATATCCCGATAGTATTTTAATCGCGTTTAATCAATCGACCGGAGTCGAATTCCACGACTTTCCGAGCCGACGTGCGTTGCGCTCGATCGTGAAGATTCCCGCCTATGATAATATGAATTTTGCGTATCACTCCAGATCACATATCGCTCGAGTGAAAGAGAGTGTCGGAGAGCGTTAGGCGAGGATGGCCGTAACGCACGTCGACGCGCGTGATATTTCTTATACCGCGAGAGACGCGCAGTGAGTTTTCTTGTTTGACAGACGGCCAAGCCGATGTGTGTTCATATCGAGCGATACTTCGTGTCCGACACAGGCCGGTCGTAATCCGCGTGTCATCGTACCTGTCGTACGTCATCGCATCGACCGTTTTGAGACAGGACAATGCGGGCGCTCGTAAATTTTATCAGTGAACACGCTCGATTATGGTAGCCCGCGGTGGAAGTAATAGCTATAGACAGCCCTTTCGAATCGACGACGTCTCGGGTTGCTCGGACCGACGCCGAGCTAATTTTCTCATAAGCAAGTTTGTCAGTTACATGGATATCGAGTTACAGTTATTATGAAATGTACAGCTTGAACTCTACTTAATGCATCAATGTCGTGTATTTCGCTTGATCTTATTGCGCGCGAGAGTAATTACACGAAAGAGTGATCTTAAGGCGAGAGTTGTTTGAACTCTCCTCGTTCCGGTCGCGCGTAACGAACTCGTAGAACTACTTTTACCTTAATTTATGGAAATTATAAATAATGACCAATAAAAATAATTGAGAGTCTGATATTTACGATGGTGTTAGTGAGTGATTCGATTAATAACGCTTTATTGCAAGTGAGATCGTTCAGACGTTTATAAGTGCAGACTTAATCGTTTCGGAGTATTGGTGACGTTTAATATTTGTATGCGCACTCCTGATTGAGGCTCGTAGCAATTGAGGTATAAATCTCGTCTTGCTAGGCAAACGAACTCGCGCAACGGCGATTGGAGAGCCTTCCAAGGTTCAAGGTCCCTCTCAGCCTCTACGACTCGCTCACTCGCTTCTATCCCCTTTCCCCTCCTCTCTCTCTCTCTCGCGGTTTTAATCTCTTCTGCCTGGAAGGGTACAGTTGTATCCTACAAATTTTTCTAATAAGAAGTACATTGCCGAGTATCCGTTTTCTCTGAGCATCGCGGCAATCGCGATTTTCATCACGAAATGCTTCCGTGCTGCGACTTGCCGCATGGACGAATATACATGCACGTATACATTTACGGTTAATCTCCAACGGCGAAATTGTGCAATCCGATGATAAAACGTAACGAAGAACGGAAGGCACACATGGCACGCGGAGTGTATCGTCTTACACTGTTAAATCTATATATAGTGTCAAATTTAATCTTATTTGAGTCGTCACTGCTCCTACTTAATATATATAGTTATTTGTAAATAAAATAAAATTAAAAGTAACCCAATCTAAATTTAGGTTAAATATGAACTGTTTTAAATTATTTAACTCCATTGTTTTAGTTATAAATAATTATATATATTAAGTAGGAGCAGTGGCAACTCAAAGAAGGTTAAATTTGACATATATATTAATATGAATTTGATACTATAGATTTAACAGTGTAGGAGTGTTACATATTATAACAATCAATTGCAAATTTTTCTTTATAGTTGTAAAACAAACGAAATACACTCAGCTTTCATCGTCTAATGATGCATTGATTCCTCACAATTCGCAATATCACAGTTTATCGTGCTCGTGCCGACTGCTCTTCAACGCTGACCTCGTAAAATGAAAAATATTTGACCCTGTTTCAATTGTCTTTCGATTCTAATTGACGCGCCTACTTGCAAATGCTAAAACGGCCGCACTTATTATTGCGGACTTTTAAGGATTGTAGCATTTTTCACGAGCTATGAATAATTAATGACGATATGCAAATGTTAACTATGTGTATTGTACCTACGCTTCCATCCTATAGGTACCTTTGTGGTACTCTCAGCCAAGCCGGGAGGCTGCGGGCATAGTAGAAGATAGGTAGGATGGCTGTTGGCGGTTGTAAAGGAGTAGGACGGGATTGAGGGGACAGAGGTAGTACTGATAATTAATAACCCACTTCTTCGGCGAGGTTGCTCGGCCTTTGTGCTTCGTGGACTTGCTTCGTGGACTCGCTCGCTTGTTCGCTCGCTCGCAAACCTGGTTCTCTCTCTCTCTCTCTCTCTCTCTCTCTCATCCGTAAGCGAGCCAGGCATACCGTCAGTTCTAACCCAACCTGCAACCGGGAGCAGGAGTGGTCCGGACGACGATTCATTAGCCGAGCAAAACACTAATTGGTTCGCTTCCCCGAACCTTTCTTATCGCTGCAAGAAGCACGGCACAGATATGAATGCAACTTTTTGGAATATCCTCCGTGACCCACTGTTACCGCATTCACGAGCTTGATGTTGCGTTTGAAGGCATAAAGAGATTTCGTGTTTTGCGAGGGTTCCTTTACGAGATACGAAATACGTCAGAAATGATAAAACATTCTAGAAATGCGTATATACTCGTGTGTATGGTTACGTGAAAGGAAATTATTATGCGCTATTGTTGGATGTATTGTTTGATATTCCTCTTTGATTTTTCCTTATTTGTAGAAAACTCCAGAAATAAAATTATTGCTCAAGATAATTTTATTTTTAATTCTATAAAATACGGTTAGAAGTGTTCTAATATATCAGGGATATATATATTTTTCAGATCTCTGGGCTTTAAATTGCATTTTGAAAATAGTTTTGCTAAATTATTACGTCGTACCCAGAAAAGATCAGTAGATATCAGATGAATATTTAAATAAAATGTAGATTATATATATTCGTAGGAATGACTGATTCTGCACATTTGAGTTTAGCGAACCCACTCATCGCGAATACTCTCCTATTTTACGTATTATATACATACATCTACATACATCACACTTTTTCACGATTGATATTCTATTATAATATTACTTGAGAAAAAAATGGAAATCTGGGTACAATATAATCTAAAAAAGAATAAAAAATAATAATAAGGACAAGACTTATACATATTTGATACAGATGGAGCGAAATAGGAAAAGCTTATTTCTTATTTATATCTTTTGAAAAAACAATGTAGATATTCGGATGAATGATTCCAAAACGATTCTCGGTCCGTTAACGATTTACAATCTTTCTCCATCGATACTCGTGCCTTATCGTGTTATTGCCCCCGGCTCTCCAATCGAATTCAAGCGGAACTTCGCGGGGCGCATTCGAGAGTCCTTGAGAGGAATCGGCACGCACGTGTCCGCGCACGGTAGCAGCCTTGCATCGCGATGCTTCTTCATGCCGGTGGCGGCCGCGGCGACGGCTGTAGGATGTCAGTATAGAGGTCGTGAGGAAGAGTGGAAGGAGAATACGAGCGAGCGAACTGAGCGGAGGCAGTCGTGGCGGCCGGCGGTCTCCGAAGACCGCCCACTAAATCACCGAACCGAATTCCATTTGGCTTTCGGGCTTCTCTCCACAGAGTCAACAACGTATTTACCCGTCGATTTGGATCTTTTGCGGTCGGACGCGCCTCCCCCCCTCCTCCTCCCCCGTCCTCCACGGGGCCCATCTCGCTCTCTGCACGCCGCTCCTCCGCCCTCCTTCGTGTGTTCCCATCGGGGCCCTTTCTTATTTTTTTTCTCCTCATCGTTCGCCTCCGTCTGTGCGCCGTATGCGGTCGCGGCCGGCGCGGCGTGCTGCACGTTCCACGGATGTCTCCAGCTCCGGATTATGAATATTGATAATACCGCCGGCCGAGAAGAGACCGACGACCGTTCCAATGTAAATATCTCGACGACCTTACGGGCCCTCGCCACCCGCGTTCTCCGTCCTCGCGAGTCCGCGCGCGATACTCCGGCTCGCTCTCCTTCCTCTCTCGGCCGGATCCTCCTTTTTCGTCGACCCCGCCGTGACCTCCCATGCACTTTGCCGAGCTCGGAATCCTTTCTACGCTACCGACGACTTGCAGTTCCGCTAGGGAATACTCTTGTTAGAACGTACAAACGCGATCTCTCGTTTTCCTTTTGTTTGTTTCGAAGGCACGGTGTGTACATATACTATATCAGAACCGACGGCCGTTCGACGGATGCACGAATCTAATTCGTTCTTACTGGAATTCACTGCGTCACTCGAGATAATTCCCTCCCGGTCTGGCGTGCTACCACGCTGAGTGACAAATGGATCGGACGAATGATTATGACGGTTAAATATGAGGGAAGACGCCGTATGTGTTGTTGCATACTCGATTTACAAACACGGAACATTGTCCGCGCTTTTTAAATAAATGCGACGTCGTTCAGTTTGACGTTTAATGGGCCCTTTATCGAGTTTATTACGTACAATGTATGTGCGCGACTTTTTTTTTCACTTTAATTCTGTTTCCAATCGCCCTTCCCTCTTTCATAAGCGCGCGCCAGCTACGAGCGAAACAATGATTATACGTAGGAAAGTTTTTGAAGATGGAGGGTTACGCGTCGAATATTGCAGCAGACGCCCCACGCGTCTTAATAATCATATAATACCCGAGTAAAGGCGAGCTCACGCCTCCCCATCGCGCGTCTTCACCTCTGTGAGAAGCTTTGCCAGATCGCCGGAATCCGAAGAGTTCGTCTATTCGGGTGCCTCCTCAGGCGGCATCTGCTCGGCTCGGATATGGTCTTCTGCGAACCCTCGCGACGACTACACCACACCACTGTTCATTTTACGAGGCTCCACTCGAGGCGAGCCGTCAAACCCGCGTAATATCGGGTAATCCTCAGGCAAGGTGGCTGAGGGAGCAGGACAAGGGCAGAAAAGGGGTGGCACGCGTTACCCACGAAAAGGGGGATTCCAGAAGAAGGAGCGAGAGAAGACGCGCGGCGGAAGACGTTCGCGGGTGCGAGAGAGGAAGGGCAGGTGATGGCGGCGAAGGGATGACAGAGGAGGCAGAGGGAGGAATCCCCAAGTACTTGATATGCGGCGGGCGACAGGAGGGCCGCTTGCGGTCTTAAGCCTGCAATTCCGAGCAGAAATATGCCACCTCCGCCTTAAAGCTCCTCTTTAACGGTCGAACTACGCCGAAATTAAGCGGAAGGAAGAAGGTCTCCTCCCGTACTCTCGGGAGCCTCTCCCCTTTCTCCGCGACCGCGCAACTTGTGGTAGCTAGATATTGGGTTATGAGAGTCGCGATTTTAACCACGCGATGCTACGGCTATAAAGATTCTTCGCGAGCGTCCATATTGACGATAAATTCTCGCCGGGCGGCGCGTACTGGATTCTGTTCTTACCACTGCGGCAATAAAGGGTAGCTCATGAGACGCATCGTAATTTAAGGGATTCTGCCATGATGTATTTTCTCATTGCTCCCGCATTGCACGTAACTTTTCGCTTTCTTGAGTACTTTTTCAAATAATTAATAGTTTTCTTAATTAAATATGCCACATTATATGCAGGATGATTCTAATATCTGAGCTGGGTCTCTAATATAATAGAATAGAAAACGTTTCTAAACGAAAAAAAATGATAAAGGAAAATATTTTATTATTTAGTATGATATACATTTTGTAATTATATTTCTTTGAACAATGCTTCGATGTACTTACAAATTCCAATTACATTTTTTTAAATGAATGATATACTTTCTTTTATAGTATAAATCGATTAGAATTTAGAATAGCATATATCATGTTAAACAGTGGAAGATTTTCTTTTATCACTTTTTCTATTTTGACATGCGAGTAGAAAAGAGGTATAACCCAACCTATTAGAATCACTCTAATCATTAGTTAAACATAAATGTCGAAAGATAATGAAATTATCAGCAGGGATCGTAATAAGTGATAATATATTATATCGATATAGCTTAATAATGGATAGCTTAATTTAATGTGAACTTTATTTTATTAAATGAAAGAGGTAATGGCTTCATTTATCTTATTTAGGTATTTGGAATAGAATTTTGCGTAATATCATTATAAACTTTTAAATTTTTTTATAATTTCATTACATTTAAAAGATGCACTGATTGACTGGATGAAACTTTTTACGATTCTACTCTTATAACACGTATAAAATTTTTACTGTTATATATTTCCTTGTAATAATGAAACATAAAAATATGATAATTATATTGCAAGAAAAACAAACATGTTGATATAAAAGAAAGAAAGAAGCGGCGAATTTGAGTCAGCACGGAAATTGGCAGCGCAATGAAATTACAAATATAATATATTTAAAAAAATACAATTGAATTAGTTGATCACGTACGGATCAACTAATTAAATTGTATTTTTTTAAATATATTATATTTGTAATTTCATTGCGCTGCCAATTTCCGCGCTGACTCGTATTCGCCGCTTCTTTCTTTTATATTGAAATTTGCCTATGATATTTTAGTAAACATGTTAATGAAACGTATGGAAGACATAAAGAATATACGTCAAATTATTTGGACGCTAAGAGTATTTCAGACTTAAACGAAGTGATTTTTATTTAGACAAAGTTGACCCTCCTGCCCATCTTCCGCCGGTCTGGTCCTGAAAAGAGAATGGCGTCTCTCTTTGTTGCCAGCAGTTCGACTCTTCCCGTCTTGTCCACGACTCTGTTCTAGACAGATGTACGCGTGTAGGAGTCACGTCATTACGCGGCGTGGAGCGACAGGATGACACACGCGGAACCCATAAAGCTGATGCGCGATGTCGCGCACAGGGGGGGGGGGATGAAGAGGGGACTCCCGATGGAATTTTAATGAGCGGCATTTCGTCGGTACTGTCTGATTTTCGGAGTGACACGTTAATGCCTTCCAAATGTACATATAACGCACCTACGTGAGACGCTGCGAACACGCGCCGTCCCGAAACCCGCATAGCGAAGACCCTTACGAAGTGCCGTCGCGCACGACTCCGGGATACCCTTTCTTTCCGAGCGTCTCGTACCGGATTGAGATTAAAGGAAAATATTTCCAACCCGCGTAGGGTGGGAACGAGTCAAGTTTAGAGGTAGGTTGTGTAGGCTGGATCGCGCGAGGTGGAGGATGATAAAATTAAATTACAGGCCAGCGAGTATGACAAGGGGGTTCGTCTTATACATATACGTGCGAACGCATATAGGCACGAAAATTTTGTGGGGAAGAATTATTTTCGTCGTATAGCCTCTTATATAATGTTAAAAATATTTTGTATCCACTTATGGTCGTCAGAATAATACCGCGCGGCGGTAGCAAGGGTATTAGTTAATTCGGCGTGTTAATACATCATGCGAAATAATGTTTCATTAAAAAGTTTCTCTCACGGTACTCAAAACTTTGCTCTTAAACGAACTTAGTCCAAACTTTTTACGCAGTCTATAGATGTTTAAGATGTTGGAAGGTACTTCTATATTGTGCACGTTCTCGGAGTGTGTTAAATATAAAATTTGTGCGTGACTGCGTTGTTTTATGATATTATTAAAAGACGTAAGGAAGGGACGGTTACAAAATGTTATTAGGCGGTTTAGGCATTTCATGTGTATTCTGTATTCTATTTTTTAATATTATATTGCATTTATTACGCATTTATTGAGATAAAGGAAAAAAAAAGAAAATCAATAAGTGCGTTATAAACGAAAATTAAACAATTTTAATTTATTTTTATAATTGATCCTGTTATAAATAGCGCTACCAAAAACTTAATTTTCTCTTCATTCTCTCAACACATGTGGGACAGTCTACGAAGACAACCGAACGTTGTCATTAAAGTAAACGTATTACGTTACACCTATTTTGCGTGCCGCGGCCACGCCCGCCTTTTAGCACATAATTATTTCTCCACTTCCTGTTCGCGTGCGCGTGTCAGCTTCCGAGCCTACGCGGCAATCTGACTCCGGGGCCCCACTGAGTTTCCAATGGTCTCGTTTATTATTGAATTTCGCGGCTATGGCTTAGACCTAGATCTCGATACCTTGAGAACGAGTTGCCGCACGAGGCACGGACGAAACAACGAGCCTGGAATACGCGGATCGCGATGTGGACCAGGCGCACATTTGTCACCACCGGAGAGACGTTACGGCGAGCTGATATAAATAGGCGCGGCGGTGACAAACGACCGGTTCTTACGGCAAAATAAGCAAACACGGCCCTGACGGTATAGGGTACGGGGTGCAGGATGGTGGTTATAGGTGCCCTTACCATCGGTAAGTTTAGGTCACCGTCTCGACCCACCGGACATGGCGGAGCTTGTACGTGTAGGTAAATGCGTATCTCTGCGCCCGAGCGAGGAACTCGTCCTGGAAGGACGTCGATTGAGGTTCGCGGGACGTATTTTTACTCGTAAGAGAGCTAGAGGGAGAGTAGGAGGATGAGAGAAAGGCAGCGTAAGCGAGTTTAGAGCGAGGAACGGAGAAAGAGAGTGCGCAACGGGCTGGTCTCGGCAACGAGCCGCGAGAGATATATCTGTGCAGACGCGTCTATATTTACGTGGCGGGCTATCGAGACGGGCGCGAGAGAGAAAGAGAGAAAGGTAGCGCCGTGCATCATCGTCGAATGAAAAATCTGGCGTTTCCTGATGAGAAACGATATTTATAGGGGCCCGCGCCCGCGCGCGCGCGCGCGCGCACGCGGTCGGTTGTACGTGTCCGCAGTCATGAGCTCGATGTTGATAGTGATCCTATTATGGGTGGATCGGCTCATCCAGTTGGCGTGCCAATGGCTGATGCTATCCATTCGGAAGAGATTTTACGTACTTGGCCCATAATCAGATATACATATATGTATACGAGTCCGCGCAGATGAATCGCCGTGGCGAGTGGTAGGTAAGACTCCGAGTGCGCGCGGTCGCTTATTTCATTTTCCTAGTCTGATTTATGTTGCCCGGGTGCGGAGAGGCGGGAGGGAGCGCGGGATAGCTCCGCGGCGCGAAACGCTTAAGAGATTGACTCGGTAGGAGTACGGACGTCGCTCCCGATGGCGTATTGCGCGTAACGTACATACACATGCTCGGCCGGCCGAGTCGGCCGATTAATTGCTAGGCGTATCGCTTTCAGAGCGCGCTCTTGCCGAGCACTCTCGGAGCGTAAGCGATTACTTATGATGCGAAAAAGGAAGAGATCCGTGTCGCTGTGAATGCAAATGCAGAAGACGGACGATAGAGGGTATCGATCCTATCGGGGGGTCGCCGCGCCGTGCCGCTCGTCGCCGCGTCGCGTCGCGCCGGAGTCATCGGGGAAGGTCCTTACCGCCGCGCCGGTCGACCGCTTGGAATGTAACCAAGTCCGCGCGGGCAAATAAATGGTACGGGCAATGCGGCCGGCGCAAATGAAGCCGACGAAATTTAATTCCACCGTCCGCGCAGAGGCGAGATCCGCCGCCGTCGTGCCGGGCTATTGTTGAATCGCTGCCAGCGCGTAGATCGGAGGAATGCGGCGTTCCGCTCGCCCCGCCTCGCCTCGCCTCGCCCCGCCGTGACCTACATGCATGCCAATTTTATTGAGGCATTTCGAATACGGGATGCTCTTCCTCTGCAGAGCAGCTCGCGAAATGCACGATCGCGTTTCCGCGAACCGTAAATTTCGGGTTTATCATTACACTTCCTAATGAGAGTCGACGCGACCGGCGAAGTTGAATGCAAACCTTTCCGGTTACTAGCGCACGCTAAAATCGATGCCATTCATCCCGAAAAACATGCGCTTCGCTTGCCAACGATTCTTTGAAACTGTGCCCAACTTCTGGTCTGGAAAAGCGCTTGAAACTTTTTCGCGAGTGTGTGAATATGAATGTGCTCGAGGGAGAGCGTGAGCAAATGTGACAAGTTTTATACAGTTTGTCTTTTTACTTTATCAAAGAAATTCATCAAATATAATGTATCTCAGCAGTTACGTGTATCAATAGACGTTATAGCATTTTGGCAAGGAATTAAATTTGTAATCGAATTATTGTAATCAAACGCCGATGATTGACTTGCAAACTACGAAATGCTATTAGAACTCATTACGCTTGAATGCCCTCTGTTACGATTTATAATAAGGATTCGTTTTCGCTAACAATCTCCTTGAAAGCGCGCTTAACTATAAATATACGCAATTTTCCTCCTGGTGGTGAACCGTTTTCCTGGTCTTTCTCAATTAAATCCATCATGTCGGAGGGACGAGGCAAGCTGTGCCGTCCCGTCGGGTTTACCCAGGGAAATCGGGTGTAAGAAAAAATGGAGCGAAGAGAGAGAGAGAGAGAGAGAGAGAGAGAGAGAGAGAGAGAGAGAGAGAGAGAGAGAGGGCGAG
>NW_012026807.1:2174178-2176078 GCF_000956235.1 Wasmannia auropunctata
GGAAATTAATCGTCCGTTACGAGCTAACGAGCGGAGATATGATTTGAGGATATACGTTAAGTTAATTTCGGAATGTGTAAATAGCGCGCGCGTTCTTCGCCGATTCGCGGAGTTAGCATGCATATCGCGATCGCGGCAGAAGCGAGCGCCTTCGGAAAGTTCGACTAACGTTGATCTACGTGCTGGAAAGATAATGCATAATACATCTCTGAGACGGCGGAGAGAACGACCGCGCGGTGGTTGGCGTCGGGTCCGAGGGGGTGTAGTCGGTGCAGTCATAAATTTGCAATAATGCAAATGCCTCGTAGCTTCCGTGCGCGCGGGGCTTACGCTCGGTAGCCTACTTTACGGCACCGGCGCAGTGGTAAACGCAGCGGTCTCGTAGCGGAGAATGCAGCGAGATGAACGCCCGGAGGAATATCTCCGAGAGCGAGTGCGAGAGAGAGAGGAGAGACTGACTCGTCGCTCTTATTATCGGGCTGCGCGCGGTTGTCGCCCGTAATTCTGTCCGCTGGAAGTTACCCGCGGTAACCTTTTCCGCATTGTTACGCCACCACGGGACGATTATCCGCTAAAATGTTACTTCGTAAACGATATTTTTACGGTAATTGGTGACATTTGCGACGCCGTTTGACGAACGAGCGATTTGTGCGGCTTTTATTGTCCGCTTGGTATTTTCCGCGGTAATAAAGCAGGTACGTGGGTACGACCGTATATAAGTTTGGCATTCTCGGAGTATGTGGATAAAATTCAGCGAGGTTTCGTAATTTTCGGAGTGATTGATAATTTCTTCCAAACAGTCGGATCATTCTCGTTGTTTGTTTTTCCCGGTTTATTTTCACAGTTTCATACACGTAATGCAATTATTTTCGCTGCACAATTGGGTAATGAATTTTATATTCTCGCGTGCTGTGTCATGTTTCCAAAATATCCAGGATCGATACTCGACGGTCGTTTTACGATCGGTCGTACGAACGTCTTTACGATCTAGACCGCGTACGCTCCATCGCGCTCCTTTTCAAGTCCGTATAGGCCGGGCGAGACGAATATATAGCTGTGACATGCGTCACGTGCGTAGTCGGAGGCGCGGACCACGTGCCATTAGCTGCGTAAGAGTCGAGAAGTGGAAGGAGCCGGGGGACGGGAAGTGGTCTTCTTCGTTGTTGCGCCCCGACTTTCCTCTCGCTGACCCACACCAAGTCTCTCGGAATCGCGGTTTAATGGCAGCGAAGATCACAATGACTGGCTGCAGGGAGGGAGAGATGCGCCGAAAGTTTCATGGGGGTTCCACGGGGGATGACTCACTGACAGTGAGTCCCCCGTACGCGCGCGAGTCGAGATTTATGCGCGCCTTTTTCGCGAGTAAACGAATTTCCCTTACTTCCCCCTTACGTCGCCTCTTCTCGACGATTTCTTCCTTTCTTACGGGCGGAAGAGAAGAGACGGCGTAGGCGTAGGAGGGAGGAGATGACGTTTTAATGTTAACGAAGGGCCACAACTTCGGCATTTCGTCCCCCATGACATTGCGACGTTGTGACTGGCTTGCGAGGGATTACGAATTACGATTGATAATGCAGTTTTGGCGGAGGGGGGGAGGAGAGAATTGATGTTTCTCGATAGAGCGAGTCTTTCCGGAGTGGGAAAGACTCGATTTATCGAGAAGAAGAAACGATGCGTGCAGGGTGAAATCCCGATCGAAGAAGTGGATGAACTGGTTATTGAAATTAGGTCGGAGTATAACGAAGTCTTACGACATTGGGAGCCGCAAATACTATATTTCAATAAGAGTTCGAAATATTTTATTTCTCCGTCTTCAACAATCTTCACGTTCCAACAATCTCAACGTTTCCGTGACGGAAACATTATCTCGTCCAGCGAATTTATTTTTATTTCGAAAAGG
>NW_012026807.1:2177034-2180298 GCF_000956235.1 Wasmannia auropunctata
ATACGTTTTACATAATAAACATATGGATATGTATTTGAATGTAGGTATATAACGCGATGAGCCGGTAACGAATGGCGGGGGAAGGCTGATCCGAGCGCGTAATGAGCTAGAATTTCTATTAATATCGCAAACCCGGAGCGCGCGCGGTTTCTCCGTACCCGACGTGAATACTCGCCGCGAAGATTTTGCCGCCGAAACTCGGCGAATTTATTGGATTTTCGGCGGGGAAATATAGCTTGAGCGCGTGGTGAAAAAAAAGCGCACGTTGCGGCAAAGAAGCCCGGTGAGAGAGTGTCCCTCAATTAAAGATAATTAAATTAATTGGGCCACGAGACAATCAGGCCAATTACCGATACCAATCAACGATCGCGCCGCGCCGCTGCGTCCTGCCGATGCGGCTGCACCCACGGGACTTTTTTACTCGGATGACAAACCCCATTAATTACAGGGCCACGGAGCCGACCCTCCGAAATTAGCACCCTCCGTGCAGAGCGGAGCTGCCAATTTCAGGTGGGTTTTAGCACGACCATGCAGTTTTCACGTGTCTTTTCACGGGTCTCTCTTTCTCTCTCTCTCTCTCTCTTTTCCTCTTTCTCTCTCCTTTTTCTCTTCCTCTCCGAAAGGCGATACTTCTCTCGGTTTGTTTGTTATGCTTTCAAACTCGCAACAACTTTACAAATCGCAAGTGCAAAATGAAAGACTTAAAACCGGCTATATACAGTTGCGAACTCGTGAGAAATCCACGACTGTTTCTGGCTCGTCTATTACATCTGTTTACAAACTCGTATGCCGTCGCCGGCATAAATGCGTAAAGTAGGATTTAATATTAATCCGTGAAAATCCGTAATTGCACGTTACTAACGCTAACGCCGGGCGTTTCGCAAGCCGCGCGGCGTTGCGCCAATCGCGCCCGATCGTATCTTACCCGATCGTAGGTCTTGTATCGATGTCTTGCGATTAAATGATTGTCGAGATTGATATCTCAATTGGCGGGTAACGTTTTCCATGTTGCTAAACGAGCGGGTGTTTCCGCGCTAAGAAATGCCTACTTTCTCGGCGCCGGTGTATGGGGATTTCTCTTGTCAGCGACTGCTTTAATCACACAGAAAGTAAGGCTCAAATTGATAGGTACAAAGGATGTTGAAACGCGCTAATTGCATAGTAACACGGTAGCGCATGAATTTTGCGCGAACGAGGCGATAAAATATACGCGGATGACTGAGCCGGAATATTATTATGATTCCGCTTTAGCGTCGAAAGAGATATCACTCCGCGATAAAAAAAAACGGTGAGAAAAAACAGCGATATTGGATTTTAATTTAAGGTCAGGATAATTACGCTTTTAATTACACTCGGCTATGCAATTAACTAATCTATCGTAAATACATGCAGATATTGTTATATTCTTGTTAGCTGTGTCGCAATTCCGCGATAACGTTCGATCGCGAACGATTCGATGAGTGAAAGCGTTTAAACCGTACGGACGCTGTTTATAGAAGTTCGTAATTATTAGTAGTGATTACAATGTGTAAAATACATCCCATACGATGATCATACATATTTAATCAGACCACAAGCCTGCAACAGCCTCTCCGTCCTCTCGAGCAGTACGCGAAAAAGCTTGTTTGCACAACGATTGAATAATCATTTAGTTTAAACGGTTATTAATATTTTTCGATAATATTAGTAATATAAAATAGTATAAATACAATATTAAAATATAAAATATTAATATACATCTAAAAGTGATATTTTTCCCGCTCATTATTTTAAAACAACACAAATATAACTTTATAGATATTTATAGATCTTTCTTAATAATATTCATAAAAATGCGGTCTTTTGAATCTTTAATATGCTACGTTCATAAAGAGTTGAAAAAATAAACTTTTATAATGACTTTCTTCATATCATTTATTTCTGCGCGAAACGTGCCTCGTGGAAATTACTGCGATTTGAACGCTAATCCTGAATGCATATCGAATAATATCTTCGCCTTGCTGTTAGCAGCAATCTCATCCGCAAATTAGCATCTGGTGTCGTAATCCTAATGGCCGTTCATTCCAGCTGCTCCGTTGTTCAAACAGTTCTTGTAACAGTACGCGCATGCAGACAATTTCCCTTAGATAAACGTGCAAACCGCTGTTACGCGGAAACACGCGAAGATGATTAAAGCTAAGCAGTCATTACGCGCGCCGCCTGATTGGCCGAGAACCCCGGCCTCGAACTCCCCCGCGCGCCCGAAAATCCGCGCCCCCCTCGCGGGTAACAGAAAATTATCACTACCGCATATCGTTCTCAAAGGGGCACTCCGCATGGGGGTGCACACCCTTTCCCCTCCCGACCACCGCATTACTTATTCGCGGTGCACGAGGGGGGATTCCTCGCGGTATTCGTTACTAATGGGCGTTCTATTTAGCGGCGCCCTCAGCTCTCTAGAGACGTGTCACGCGTCACTGGCTTCTCCCCGCGCATCTCACCCGTCGCGCAACGCTCGATACTGACAACGCCGCGCGTCCGGATGTCAAAGATATCCCCAGAAGTCAAGGGAATCGCACGTGTGCGCGCCGTTCTCGATTTACGTGCGTTTGTTGGGCGCGTTCCTCTCTCTCTCTCTCGCGCGCGCGCGCGCGCGAGGGTAAGCCCAACGCGCGGCGGCGGCGGCGAGCGTGTGAGTCTCCATGTGGTGACACTTTTGCCAAGAGGGAGAAGAACGCGCCGACGCGCGTGCCCCTCGATCAACGTCAATCAGCCGTTAAACAATGACGCGCCGTGCAAAGAGGATTTTATTGTATTGCGGAGAGAGCAAAGTTGGAGGCGCACAATGCGCCCCCCCCTTCGTTCTTCGGGGTTCAGCGCCGCCAAGTTACCCTCGAACACTAGGATCTAGCGCGAATTTGCTCCTTTCTCCACGCTTCCTTCTTTTTTTTTCTCTCTCCTTTCTTTGTACGCATGTATACGAGCTCCGTATAAGGGAGCATAAAAGATGCGCTTTTCGGAAATGTTTTTATCCCATCGGCGCGGTGGTTGCGCGCGCGATTGTATACATGACGGGTCCCTCGTAACGTAAACGATCTCGAGGAGCTTGACGCTGGGAGGGTGAGAATTAGTCTGTGTACGAGACGTATCGCCGGGTCATGGTAGGAATTTTAAAAACATTAACTCGATTCAACGTTAAGGGTGAGTGAAATATTACGGGGAAGGGTTGCGCCGAGGTACACCACGTCTCTCTGCGTGAGAGAGGGGTGGAGCGGTGGACGGGGG
>NW_012026807.1:2180318-2205161 GCF_000956235.1 Wasmannia auropunctata
GGGGGGGTGGGGGGTTACATGAATGTGCTGGAGCTGAAAGAGGGAGGACGGCTTGTTGCGAAATGGATCTTGATAGTGCGACAGCATGGTCGTGTACGTGCGGTGCAACGCTATGATACAGCGCGCGGAGCTGCAGCTATTATGATGCAGAGAGAATACTGCAGAATTTACTACGTTGCTCATTAGCATAATCAGACTGTATCAACCGTGTGTTGCGTTGTAAAAACATTAAAATACATTTTGGGAAACAGATGTCAACAGCTGCGCTCGCGTTCAGCATCACGCGAGCATCTGTTTTGTCCGAGAGAGGAGAACCTGCGCGCAGCGCCGCGTCGGCCAAGTAGGAAGAGTAATGGCCAGAGAGCGGGGCGGGTTACGCGAAAACAAATTGCGCCCGTAATTATCTCGGGTTAGGGAAAGTATTTAATTGGACGCGACGTATATCTGTGCGCGCGTGAGAGGATAGAATCCGAGCGGGACCGACGCGGCGCGGCGCGGCGCGTCTTCACGATCTTATCGCGCCCGAGGCTGAAACGCGCGCCCGCGCGATAAACTAGCCGGCTGTCTTTCGTACATTGTGCGGCTCTGCGTCGCGAAGCCATTTGTAAGTGACACGCAGAAGCGTAGCGTCTCTCTCGCGTATCCCGACGTGAGTCACGAAAATCGCGTGGGTTTGCGAACGGGTATCCCGTTCCGGCCGTTTATCTGCTGTCTTAAGAATCAGGTCGGCAATAGGAAGGGCGGATACATATGTATGTACGTATGTCGGCGATACAATTGCAACGTTCCGCTCTTTCTCTCCCGCGTGTAAGGATATTAAACTGCCAATCATTCGACAGAAATCCAAACGCATTCATATATCTATCTCGTACTAGCTAGACCGAAACGAGAATATGGACAAGAGTTTCGGGAAGAGGAAAAAGTTAATTTTTTATATAACTAACAATAAGCAGAAATAAGCCTATAAATAAGTCAGAGCGCTGGATTTTAATGCTTTAATAACATTTCTGCGTGATTTTATGTACATGTTCTATCGAATTTATGTGCCGAATATTTTCAATTTTGAAACACAGCCCTGCAGCTGGAATAGTAATATCACAAAAATTAAATAAAAAATTAAATTAATAATATGTGTAATAATACTATGATGCTAATAAGCATCTTTAAACTACTATAAAGAATTTATTGTGAAAAATATTACCTAAGCTTTGATCGAAATGGGCTTATTTCTACTTTAGTTGTATATTCGCACATCGGTGAATTTTGATTTTTTCATTTAAACTCTATTAGTTTTTATATGAATTTTTATAACATAAATTTATTACGTGAGATTTTTATTGATTTACCGGATAATTCGATGTGAAACTTACGCCGAGAGATCGTATCGTGTTTTTGTCATTTTGCGAAACAGGATGAAAACAAATTGCAATGTTTCCCGGTGAAACTGTACACGGTCCCTGACTTTCCCATTTCTACCTTTTCGAGTTTAACTTGTCTCAACGATGAGACTCACGCTCGTTGGCGGAAAATCGGCGTCGGAGCGGGAAACATCGTGGGTAACAGCGGAGGACGATGTTTAGCCGAGTAGAGTCCGTTGTTGCGGCTACTATACGCGGCGGTAAGCTCCGCAGATAATATACGAAGCGATGAGCGAAGAAAATTGGAGAAACGTCGGAGAGACCGCGGCGGTGTATAGGCACGCCCCGGTGGAGCAAGCCGGAGAAAAGGATGAAGACAGTTCCTGCCGAAATCGATTTCATATAGAAGAATGCCGTCCGATATAATAATGCTGTGTGCGCGTTATATACGAGCTCTCAGCCGTATGGCATCTTCCAATGGAGTCTGGCAATAAATACGTCTCCGTGCCGCTGGCATTGTACGGGAGATAGATAACGCGAGATTCGATGTATTATGCATCCGCGCTCGTTGAAACGCCCCCCCCTCCCTCCTCCCCCCCGCATTTCTCACGCGCGCGTAATCTTTTCCGTCTCGTATTTACACGTGTCTACCGTGGATTTGTAGGATTTCGCAGATGCGGCGTTTCGCGCGTCCCGCCGCCGCGCCGCCGCTTTCAGGCGAAGCTCCGCGGTGGAAGATTCGCGACCTTCCTCGCTGCCGCGATCGGGTGACGAGACGGGTGCCGTAAATCACCGGTAAGTGCCTTTCAGTGCCTATACCTCGCGGAATTATCGTGCGCGTTACGCACTCACGTAAAACGTATCATATTACACACACCTTTTTACACCTTGCGCATATCTTTGCATAATTTTCATGAATATCTCTCAGAAAATTATTATCACCGAAGTTATCAATGGCGCTAACGTGTCGTTTTTTTTCTTTCTGCAATTATAGGTACATTACTCTACTTAGATTTTTCTCCAATAATTTATTTTTTATTCAGTTACTCTATAATTCAGTAATAAATAGTGAGAGAAAATTTATCCTCTTGCATCGTTCTAATCTACCATCTTGCTATATATATATATACGCTGAACTCGTTACCTACTCATCTCACTGAAATGCTAATCTGTAAAATGCCAATAATTTCGTCAGAAAGATGTTTACACGGGGATCTCGGATGAGAGTTTATCTCGCGGCAAAGACGCGTCTCGGGTATGCGCAAAGTTTACGAAGGCGTAACGCATTACGGCGCGATCCGTGCGAAAGCGGCGAATGCGAGCGTGCATTCCTGCGGTGTCGAGGGCGACGTGCGGCGCGGCGTGTCGTTAAATATCGTATGTCAAAACCGTCGATAGGAAATACAACATTACGGCGGCGCGTAAACATTCTCCCGGCTTAAAGCCATCAGGAAAAAAGAAATCGCCTCTCGCGCGTAACACGCGCGGAATCGCGTGGAAAATTATCGCGCGCGATAGGCGAACGTTTCGTGTTTCGCGCGTCGCCTTCGGTATAAATTTAAATTCCTGCAACACGATATCCTTAAGCGGGAGCCTTCGATCGGGCGTGGATACGCGCGCACAAGTATACGGTGATCCTGGCGTCCGTCTAACATGTCATTTGCACGTCGATACCCCCGGACCTTTCTCGCCCGTGCCGTGACCGGAACAACGCGTGGCGTACCACGCGCGCGCGCGCCGATCAAACGGTAGAAAATAATGACGAAGCCGGGCTGCAACGCGTGTTATTACTTGCACTTTCTGTCACGAAGGGACGCTCGCGCGAGCATCCGCGCACGCGACGCGACCCTCGGCATGCCCTCGGACAAAGGAAGGAACGAGGCCTTTCGAGGCCCGTCGAAAGAAAGAAATCGCGGTGCGCGCATTATACGGACGTTTTGCGCTCGCGCTTCTTAATGATGATTCAACATGCCAATAAGTCATTAAATGTCGACGCAGCGTTGACGTGCGTGAACGAGCGACTCGCTGTATACGCTGATCGGAGGAGGGACCGCGCTCGAGAGCCGCGATCTGCGTGCGGCTTTATTATAATTTACGCCCCGTCTCTCCACCTTCTCGCGCTTCTCTAACACCACACCGCACCGGCCGGTTAGGCCATCGTTCGTGGTATACCCACGCGAACATCCGACCAAGTGAAAAAAGACGAAGAGGCTCTGTCCGCCCAGCCCAGCGCGCCTCACGACAGGAACGAATCGGAGCGCTTATTTTCACAGGCGCATTCTCAATGAGGATTCGACATGCCGATGCGTCATTGACTGTCTTTCGAACGGCGAGCGATATGCGATACTCGATTCGATATTTCACGCCGTCCCGTAGTAGGCGAGAACCTATACACAATGCTTCCATATTTCTTGAGTTGTTTCTCACGATGTAAATAATTGTATAGAATTTCATTGTTTACGACGTCGTGTATTTAGTCCAAGTATTATGATGACAATCTTAGCGAAGATAAATAGAAATTTAACCTAGTTAATAGAAAATAGTCACCTATATAGTTTTTTTATTGTAAACGATCACCTGGTTTTTACATCTTAATTAAAACTATTGTTAATTGTATATTATTGATTGCTCTGCAATTTATTATTGTTCGAAATTAAAAATAACGAACAATAAATTACGACTCTCAAGTTACAAATAACAATAGGTATTTAACAATAGGCAATTAAAAGTCCACGCCGTTGGTGCGTAAAATTCTTCTTATTTAAATACATCGTACGTTTCGGCCTAATTCAGGCCGTCTTCAGCAAATCCCACGCCCAATGTCCAGAAAAAAATCCGCTAATATTCGTTGCTTTATTTGTTTCATATTGTATGAGTCTCAACAACGTGAACTTCTATTGTTAGATATTTATTGTTATTTGAGATTATTTATATATATAGATTTAATCAATATGTTCTAAAAAAAGTTAGGAGAAATAGAAAAAAATAGATGAATGAAATCTCGAATGAATTCTCGTTCAGTAAAGAAAACTACTGTATAACTGAGCTTTAATTTCTCGCTGCTGAAATGTAAAAATCACCCTAGATAACTATTGCCGGATTAAAAAAGAATAACACTTTATCAAAATATACGATTGCGAAAGGAACGCAGGCAAAATCGTTCCTTGAATAACGAGACGGATTCACGTGTCAATGGACCATCGATTATCGTGCGAATAACAAAGTCCGTTCAAGAGATTCACTTATATTATCCTGGAGAGGAAATAGCCCTGCTCTCGAGCTATTTTTATAGCGCTTGGTCTTTCTGGCCGACAACATGCTGGAGCACTTGAAAAACACTTGTGTGCATTCCGTTACGTTTACGCAACGATCTCGCGAAGAGCGTCCCAAAGAAGGAGGAGATGAAGCGAGATGCAGAATTGCTCAACGAGGGCGCCCCTTCAGTGCCGGACAGTTTTAATTTCCGAGTGCGTCGGAATTATTCTTTTTTTTTTTTTAAGTTTTAAGTACGTTTCACGCTATACGCAACAAGCTCGACAAACTTTGTCGGAATTGCATCTCGACTTGTCCCAATTGATACTTTTACTGGAAACGTTATTTATTGAACAGTTCATCTATATCTCTCATTTATGAGTGATAAATTAGTGAATACCATTTGATGTTCGCTGCAAAAAAAAAGCGAAGAGAAAATATTTTTCAAGCTGGAAAAAAGAGAGTGAAAGGCGATAAACGATCAACTTGTTTACAAAGAGCATGCATTCATCGAGTGAAAAATCCCGTTTGATACGTTTGATGCGTTAAAAAATAATCTTGCCTCATGTTACTGCAATACATATGTATATACGCGACATGTATTTCCATTACGTTAAAAAACATATTACGATAAAGAAATTGTGTTTATAGCAAGTTGAATAGTTTATCTGTTATGCAGCTGACATTTTCGTAAAATTGCTCTTTAAAGAATTATAATTTCAATGTCTGTCACTTTTTGCTGTGCGATCAGAAAGAAGTTTAAATACTTTTCTCTCGCCTTGCATTCCCTTTCCACATCATCGAGTGCCACCTTACCCGTTTAATTTCCGGCACATCGGGTCGCCAGCACAGTGATGAAAGTTTCCCACAATTCAGCACAACGTGTGTGTATATATATATATATATATATATAGCATTTATTGAATCAGATAAAGTTTAATTTACCGTACTAACACGTACAAATACGATGGAAACGCCGGTTTCTCCTCCCCCCTTTTCTTCCGATAATCGAGCACTCTATTCGACCGTCGAATTTATTGTAACGTTTTTGTTTCAATCCATTTAAATATTGCTTGCCTTTGCAGGCATATGCGTCAGTCAAACTAACTTTTCATTTAATTAACGAAGCTTCTTCTTGGATTAAAAAATTCAACTTTATATGTTATTGGCCATTTTATTGGTTAATATTCTCTTCTGTACTCGTTAAAAGTGATCGATTATATCATCGAAGATAAAGCAAAATGTTTGATAGACGAGACGTATAAATTTAAAAGTTACATCGCTACGCGAATTGCGGCATGTCGGTATAAGCGAATTATATCGAGACTACATAAATATCGCGAAATACTGTCGAGCACGGAAAAGCTCGGCGGAGAGAGATTCGTATGGGGAATCTGGACCGAGAAAACGAAGAGCGAGAGAGATGGAGAGAGAGAAAGGACACGCGTGACTGGTATCGACATTTCAAAATTGCGACGCTCGGCGTCCATTGTCACCTATTTCCGCCTCCTTCAACTTCCGCAAAAGTACGTACCTATTTTCGACGGGAGAAAATCGAGGGAGGCCGTCGCAGCCGAGATCGAGGAGGTGGAAGATAGAATATCTTGTCCCTGTCGAACGGTCCGGAGACAAGCTGAAATTGAAGTAATATACAGCCTCCGCGCTCACGCGCGCGGGCGCGCGCGCGAAGGTGCGCCTTTAATACCGGCCAAGAAGGATGTTCCTTCGCTGATAAAAAATTATTGACAGTATGCCGATAAAGTATGTTTGCAAAGTTATTACGGTGTAACGTTCTTTACAGCATCAGCAGTCTCGATATGAGATTTCACGTCGGAAGATTCCACGTGGGTTTTAAAAATTGTATCGCATTATATTTGCATTAAGGTGTGCTCCTTCATAAATATTAAAAAAAAAATCATATTAAAAAACATACAGTTTGAGACGAGGTGAAAATGAATTTGCCCACATTCGTTGTGAAATAAAATATATGAAGATATCTTGAGAAAATATACGTAGCACATATAAAAGCAGGAAAACAAAGTTTTGCAGAGATTAATAAAGTCGATAGGTAGAATATTTTACTCGACACGGGATGGGATGGGAATTTCTCACGGACGCAGTAATGACAACCGAGTTTGGCTCTGAGGTATACAAGAATATTTTATTCGAAAGTAACAAATATACAATTCTCTCAAATAAATCGTCGATTTAAATCATGTCTGTCGTAATTAGCTCGTTTTATGCGATCGCGCGTTGCGCTCCGTTCCGCGAGCACACGACGCGCACCAAACTAACGCGTCGTCGTGTTTTCCCTCTCTTCGTGCACCGCGATCTGTATTGTCGACACGCATTTAAAAAAGATGTACGGCATTGACGAAAACTCTGATGCAACAATAACGGAAGTGTACGCTTACCGTGAAACCGAGGTAATTTTGGCACGATTCTCAGAAAAATAATAACCGCTCGCTCGTGCTCGGGCGTGCATTCGTGTGTTTAACAAATCGATAAAAAAGTTATCGTCGCGTCGAAACGTCGCGGATATTGCCGATCCGCTCGAACTTTACTTGGTGTCCTGTATATATATATCTATATATATATAACATATATTTATATATAAACATCCATCTCTAAAATGGACATATCCATCTGTATCTGCGCGCGTTATCTTTTTTTTTTTTTAGTATATATATGTACACGTATGTCCGTTCTAAATGCACAGTCCCTAATTACTTCGTCACGATTATATGCGGTTGTCTTTCACGGACCGCGCCGCTGTTGAACACTCGTACAAGCATTTGCCTCGGTCCGTGATCCTCAACGCGGCCGCGGATCTCTCCTAGAGAAAGGAGATCCTTCGGTCTTCCACTATAACTCTCCACTAACTCTCACGTTTATTTACAAAGTACCGACGCGTTTGTCGCGCCTAATTAAGGCAGTGTTTCGATGAGTCCGTTCGGAGAACGCGAGTTCCCCTGCCTCCCCGTCCTCCTCCTCAGCGAGTCTCGCACTCTTTCTCTCGCACGCACACACGCACGCCACTCATTCCCGGCGATCCCGTTCCACTCCCGCCGATTCGGTCTATCTCGAGTTTATCGGTCGCCGTTCGATTACACACTGATTCACTGATCACTTCTCTCGCGCGGGTGGGCGTACAACGCGGTCTCGACTTTCACTCACCGCTGAAAACGCATTTCAGGATCCGGTTTTCTGTTTATTCAAAGCCACGGGCCGAGCTGCGCCTCCAGAATCGTGGCGGCGTCGGTCCTGCCCATTACTCTTAGGTGGTTCAGCAGATCCGTCACCGCCGTCGGTTCCCGGTGCCTCGCCTCCCATAGATCCAGAATGTGCTCGGTCGGGCTGGCCTTAGTCGCGAAGTAATTGATGTACCTGTTATACACGAAGACACCGGCTGCGTGATTACCGTGGAAAGTCCCTGGTAAAAATAAAAATTGGAACGTAAGTCGAACGTAAGGGGAGAGTGACCGAAGCGTAAACGAAACTTCTAGGAGGCGAAAATTGGAACAGCAAAGTGTAAAAGAAGCGTTAACGCTTCCTTTACATTCCGCTGTTCCAATTTTCGCCTCCTAGAAGTTTCGTTTACGCTTCGGTCACTCTCCCCTTACGTTCGACTTACGTTCCAATTTTTATTTTCACCAGGGGTGGCGCAGGCGGGTCATATCGTCGGCGAAATAGAGCGCGTTTAGGGAAAGTTTATATTAACGAGATGAGCAACATGAAAACGTGAATAATATAAAACTTTATTACAGGCTTTATTGATATTTAAAAATTTTAAAATAGTTGTGCACGTGCTATAAAAGAATTAACGCGGACAATTAATCATATTAATCGGCGTTAAAAAAAATATTTAATTTTATTGTCAAAGCAAATATTTGCTATTGCTCTGCTGTTTGATTTGCATTTGAAGCGTATGAATCTGTTCGCATTGGCGAATGTATTTCATGCTCTGTATAAATATAGTTGCGTATTTGAAGAAGCATTGCTCTAGAATAACAAGCAAGACGGAAAGTTGCTGGCCGGGTCACTAACCTGTCGACTTGGAGCCTCTGCGCTAACATTCTCCAATCGTTGCCCAGAGCGTTCGGCGGGTCTAAGCACTGGCAGAGCTGCTTCCTCAAGGATCTCGTAAACCGGAACGGTCGCAGAGTGGTGGAGTCAGTCGTGGCGTTGTTAGCATGTCCGCTGCTAACCACAGTGACTTCCCTGAGCGGCCTCGTGACGCTACCCGAAGAGATCAACTGTTTCGCGCCGTCGTAAACGATTCTGAAGACCTGTCTCGTGTCGGAGTTCCCCTGCGAGACTTGCAGCTTGTAGCTCCTCGTGGTGGTCGGGCCAAAGGCCGTGTCCAGGGCGAAGGTCACGTGCTTGGCGTTCTCCTGACGGTTCCAAACGTCCCGGAACGGGACTTCCTGACGCTCCGTGGGCGACTTGCTCTGCCACTCGTTGCCGACTTCCTCGAGGCTGACGCAGAGCGATTCCCCGTTGTCCTGGTACAGCAACGTGCGCGGCTTGTCCAGCAGGTAGCCCCTGATTTGCGATTCCCGATCGACGATCGCCCTCATTGCCGCCTTCGTGTCCTCCACGGCGTAAACTCGGACGCAGCACTGGCCGGCCTGGCTGGCGAAGAGCGCCAGTCGCAATCTCTTCGTCGCGATCGAATTCTCGCAGCTCTGCCCGGCTAGCACGTAACCGCGCAGTTGCTCGGTCACGATGAAAACCTCCGCGTGATCGAGCTGCGTGAACAGCGGTGTGTTGATAGTCTCGTTGCCCAGAGTCAGTACTCTACTCCACGTAATTGACTGGTGGTCTTTCGACGCGATCGAGGACGAGCCGTCGTCGATGTTGATACCGTCGCATGCCCAAATACTCAGCTCCCAGGTTGCCGGGTGCAACATGGCGCAGTGCTCAAACTGGAGGATCACAGGCTTGTTGAAGGTCGCGGATGACGGGCCGCAGGTCACGACAGCCGATAACTGAGTTATTCCATCTGTGGGGGGAAAAAAACGGGATCGAGCCTCGAACCGTGTGGACGATATACGATATGTGGAAATAACAGGCGGCACGGATGTGATACCATGACTTCTCGAACTTAATGCCGTTATTGTACGTTATCGTTATCACCGATGTTGTTATTGCAATATCCGTCACGTTGATTAATTACGTTTAATATATTTGACATGCGAGGCGCGTATGATTTTTCAATCAAGGGTAAAACGAAGTTATCAAGAAATTGCAAAATCTTTTCTTTTCCCTAGACGGATTTTATCCCCGCCCCGCGTTATCTAACACAAAAGAGCCGGTGTACAGCGATGCCCTATATTGAACATCAAATCAAGCAGGATATAACTCGCACGGGGCACGTGCGCGGAATGGCGTTGATATAAAAATAACATCGCGCGCGCTATCGCGAATGTCTCGGGCATGCACCGCTGCGAAGGTTCGCAGCTGCGATCGTAAAGCTCAGCATCCGCCTCCCACGGTGCGTAACGCCATGAATAATTTGCACTCACCGGGTAATCGGGGCCTGTAACGATCCTCGTTGAGCACCGCCAGATAGAGTTCCTCCCGGAGCGGTTTGGGAACTGCTCCCTCGGGCACCGACATGGAGATCCCGGAATCTGGTAGGACCAGCAGGGCGCCGCGCGTGTTCACCGCCGCCCTGGCGACGTTCCCGGCCTCGAGCTTCGGCAACCGGACGCTCTCCGAGGCGACGTTGTACGTGGAGTCCGAGGACGGGTAGGAGCTAGTGACGCTGTTCTCGCTGTCGGAATGGATCTGCTTGTCGCTGCACGACTCCTGGGTCGACGTGCTCGGCGTGGGCGACATCGGCGACGGTTGCGGCGCGATCGACAAGTGCGGCACGTCGTAGTGGTGTTCCGAAAGGGATCTCGACATCGACAGCTTCGGGTCGAAAGGATACTCGTAACAGGCCGGCACACTCGTCGCCGTCACATCCGGCTGCAGGCTCAGCTTCTTGTCCTGATCCGGGAAGAACTCCGGCTGGAATTCTGAAACGCACACGGCCGAGGCACGGCTCGTGGGTATCTCTGCGCGCTGCGGACAAACGCCGCCGAGATACTATTTCGATTCTACGTGTGGGTTTTTTACGGTCGAAAGACTTCGCGCGTTTCGTTCGCGTCGTTACGAAAGGGAAATAAAACATTGTGTGTCAATCATTAATATTACAACAATATTTTGCTCTCGTTTATTTGGATGGTTAGTCATTTATGTTTTCAGAAAATGAAAGTAATGGATACTTATACACTCAGAGAAAAATATATAGTGGTGGCAATTCTAAAGGTGACAAGTTTTATATGTTGAATTAATGTACATCATTAAATAAACTATTTTATAGTTGTAATAACTATAGTTGCCATTACTATGTTTTATCTCCGAATACATTAGCCTCGAAATAGTATCTTGCCCATTTCCAATCGCGAGAGATTCAGAGGCAATATCTCTCGGCGCGATTACGAGCGTGAAACTACGGGGAACTACGGGGAACAATTTAACGAGCATAAGTAACACGATACGAATATTTGTTTTATTCGTGCATTTAATTAACCGCAACATAATATCTTCAATTACTGTGACGAAAAAGTTAATCTTTGGTAAAAACAAAGTTTTGCGTTTCACGTAATTAGAACCTGGCCGAAATGTATAATATTTTTTTTGTCTTTGATCTAATTGCCACGTACGCTTTTACCTCTGAAATGCTTACCATTACGAGCCATGGAGTACAAGGAGTGATCGCGACCTTTTCGTCGCAGGAGTCTCGCCAGAAAGATCGCCAAGCCACCAATTACCACGCAGGCGACCGTTAGACCGACATATAAGGCTACGTCCATCTGGCGATTCGCTATAATAGAATCACATGTTGCGAATTTTTAATATCTCCCTTTAATATCTTCCAGTATTTATCTTTTATATTAGAAGGAACGATGTGGTAGGTCCTACAAAAATTTCGCTCTCTCTAGCTGGATGGTATCGGGCGCTTATTAAACGTAAACGTTGTAAAAACAATTAATTTTCAATTTATACCGTGCAACCGCTTTCTCGTGCATCCTTAATTTTTATTTACTTTGTACGTGAGACTTCTTTTGTGACGACAAAAGAAGCTTAAAAGCACCGTAGGAGCGTTAAACGCCCGCGCGTCGCTAAATATTACGAGCGTCGTAGAAAAGTTTTAAGGTTCCTCTCCATTTACACCGGCGACACGCTCGTTTCCTTCGCGCGCGCTCGTTTTCTTTAGCGCGTCAGTTTATCGTTTTACAGCACCGCGTTATTTCGTACGGCCGTAAAGATTCCGATCATTATTATCGCTGCCATTAACGTACGCAATAAAAGCACCGCGACGCGAACACGCTTCAAGCGGAATAATAATTTTACGTTAGTGCCGTTGTGTACCCGAGGTGGAGGGGGTAGAGAGAAAGAGAGAGAGAGAGAGAGAGAGAGAAGAGTCTGTCGACGAAAAGCGCGGCGTGGGAAGCGTGAGTTTAAAACGATCGGTGCCAAGACATTGCGCCGCAATGTAACCGAGTATTTAGCGAAGCACGCGGCGCGCACAGACGAAATTACGGGAAAGTACGGAGGGTGTCGTCGCGGGGGATCGCGCTTACGGGAATATGAAATTCAGCGCGGTGTGGTGCTTTACGACCAACGTCGTCGCGTTCCGGATATATGGATAATGTAAGCAAATGCACAACCGAAGGAAATGAAATTCTCTGAAAATAAAATCGCGGTGCGTATAGTAAAACGCGGCGCGCCACGGCGCGGCATGACAGAAGCCTCGCCGCAGTGTCTTGAATTATGGGCAATTTTTCCTTTTACCCGGATTACTTCGCGTGCTTAAGCATTCACGGGAAGCTCCCCCGTAGGCGCGTACCCGCGGCAACAAGAGAGAGAGAGAGAGAAAGAGAGAGACACGACGAGAGAAAATGTCTCCGCGGTCGTAAAAATTGTCGAGAAATACCTCAACCGCCTGCCGTGCGAAGAGTGCCTGACACTCCTTAAGCTTCTTCCAATTTTAGAATGTCAAAGCCATACGAGGTCGTAACCCTGCTACGTGACTTTCGAGCCCAAACTCCCTTTCGCGAGATCATGTGTGCCTCGTTGGCGCACGCCGCGTTCCCCGACACGTGCCCCGCACGTCAATATACTACGACAGCGACGAAAATGCATACGAATTCGGTGGAGGGATTTCGAAAACGCAATAGTTCCACGTCGTTACCCGCAGGACGAGATCGGAAACGCGCGCACGGCTTCCACCCTCCTCTTAAAGACAGCTTGAAAAGTGGCTTTCCGCAGGGGCGTCGGGATTTATTTTCTTCGAAGCTATTGATAACGCTTCATAAACCGAACTTGAGCTATTTTTCATCTTTATTTCCGAGAGGTCGCACATTGCGCAGATGCTTTCTATGTTCTGCAATTGATAAATTTATTTATTTTCTTTATAATAATTGCATAATAACGCGATTATCATTGTTAAATTTATAAAAATTTATACAAGTTATATTTTTTATTTGTACATTAATTTTTTATTTGTACGTACGTGATTATTAATTGTTATATTTATATAAAGAAAATTATTATTATATTTATATCATTATCAAAATAAAGTCCTATAATTCATATTATTGTTGTATCAACACAGTCGAGCATGGATCAATATGAGCTGTCCACTATAAACGTTCTGCCTCGATTGACGGCATCGCGTCTTAAATATTTAAACCAGGGACGTCCGAGATGACTCGGGGGTTCTCCCGTAAGACGCCTGCCGGCGCGGCGCGGCGTAAGGCGGTAAATCGCATCACGTTTCTCCGGCAGCGTGCGCGCGCGGTATCTTCCATCTATATTTTATCGCCGCTTTCAGGAAAATCGAACTCACTTCTGGATTCAAGGGGGTCGTTTCGGGGCATCCAGCCCCCTTGAGGAGAGAGAGAGAGAGAGAGAGAGATCCAGTCGTGTACACGCTCGGGTCTGAGCCACGGGATAATGGCACTTTATTTGCATGCGCGATCAATTTCCCCCTTCCGCGGCGAGGGCGTAACGGCTACCGATTACATAATTTTCTTCGATATTAAAGCCAGTCTCTCCGCCCCTCGGCGTAAAGGGAGGTAGGAGAGGGTGCAGCCGTATCGCGTGCAACTTTGATGTGCTCCGGTCGATAGAATTGGCTACCTTAGGGTAGCGCGCGCGAGCGGACCGGCGCGGCGCGACGCGCGGGCGGGGAGGATTGGCGTCTGTACGGACCAGTGGGCCACCCTCGGCTACGGGCAGCCTCATTGTTACGATTGTTTGGATCGCGCAATGAGGGGTCGCGACGATTTCATGCCCGGGCCTTCGCGGCAGCGTCAATAATTAACCGGTCGAGTAATTAAAAGTAAATAGTACGCGGGAGAGAGCACGCCGCGTGCTCGTTATCGACGCGGAAAAACGCGTCCGCAAATACATACGTATACCCGCTGTGAAGCGAGCGATATCGTGGGCGGCTCAATCAGCTCTCGTTTCATTCTCGGGAATTATTTTTAGCATAAGCGCGCAGATCGAAGCGCCTGATGCACGACGCGCGAGCGCCCCGGCTCGCGTTATTATACCGGGGAGTAATGAATAATGCTAATGTTCACCGCGCCTGGATTCACGCTCTCTATTTTTGCCGCCTTTTTCGAGGCGCATAAAACATCTGATTTGAATGGTATCAGATCGTCGGGGCATAGCGCCGCGTCGCCGGGAATATAAATGGCGTGCACCGGGCGTGAAGAATCCATCCAAGAATGTCGCACGACGAGTTAAGGACATTTGCTTCGCGGTCGAACGCCTCGGTCGCGCCCCGTATACGCGAGGGAACCTCCTATTCCTTTCATCTCTTACTCGTTTTATTTTTCGCGAGCGTCTACAAATCCGGAACGAATCGGAGGAGTTGGAGAAGGAGGAAGAGAAGGAGGAGGAGGAGGTCCGCGTACATCGCGAGAGAGAGATCGTAGCTTATCTAATCGAGAAACTTTTCTCTTTGCGGCGCGGTCGGCTCGGGAACGAACGGCACAGGGAACGACGCGAGGTAAAATCGTAAAAGGAAACGGATCGAGGGAGATTAAAAGAGCGGGAAAATGCTTTATTGCTTGCACAACTCACCTTCCTCGGTTAAATGAGCGCCGCCCACCTTCGCGTTGCCGACTGTAAAAGGAAGCGCCGGTAAGTTGGATAATTAAAGGATTTCGATAGTACTGATAAAACTACTCTCACAAATGCCGTATATATATCTGCTATAGTTAACGCTATTTGTTTTACGTTGCAACTAATTGCAAGTTCACAGTTCCGTTTTAGATCTCTAATTCTACAAATATAAAAACTTGCGCGAGAATGACGTCATATTCTGTTTAAAAATATAAAATAACATTATGTATATCACTTGTTTTAGAAGAAGAAATTACAGTCTTTTATTTTTGATAAAATCATTGTTGTGTTAAATTCAACGTTGAAAGAGTTAAACGCGGACGATATTTATATTTTGTTTTTCGCGAGAAATGAAGAATATATTATTACCACAACTATATTGGTCGAAAGATCGATACGCGCGACGGCTCGTGGCTCATCGAAACTTTGCGATACGCAAAAAAGACTTGCTACGGGCGCAATCAAGACGTAGAAAAGTTCGCCGGTGACTTACCGTTGCACATGCCGCCGGTGCAATTCGCCACGTTGATATCCCTGCCCTGGCAAGATCGGCCGCCGTGGCTGGGTGGCGGGTCGTCGCACAATCTCCTCCTCGTGTGCGTGCAGTCGCTCCCACACATCGACCATGCCGACCATCTGGACCATTGTCCGTCCACGGCTGGCAAAAGAGAGCAAAGTCGAGGCCCCGGTTTCGTTTCAGAGTCGTTAAAACGAGTATCCGATCGACGTGTAGCGATAATAAAAAAGTTCGACAGGACAAAACGGGCTAGTAACTCGTACGAATCCCCGCAATCTCGTTGGTGAAGGAGGGGGGGGGGGCATACTTGTCAATTCGGTTACGTTTATTGCCGCTGTACCGGCTTTTATAACGACGTTTATCTTTCTTATATATATAATTGACTCGTATCGTATACGCGTTTCTTTAAATCAGCACGCGATGAAGGAAGAAAAAAATCAGGAAGTTGGATAACTAAAACTAACTGAAGACGCGCCTAGACCCGTTTACATCCCTAATCTCTCATTCCAAAGCCGGCTGCTTTATTGGCACTTAAGCGCCATCAAATAAATAGCGCGCCGCGCGCGGTTTACTACGTTTTATTGAAACGCCCTTATTACGCGGCCGCGCGGCTGCGGTCGTGTATGTGTCGCGGTTTAATTTTCGTTCCGGGCTGAGGGACATGATTCATGCACTTGTGGAGGACTTACCCAGGGTGTTAGTGAATTCTTCCAAAGCCCCGGCTACTCCAAAAGCGAGCGAGCGTTAAGGGGAACAAAAAGTGCGTCGTGAGTGCATTGACCAACGTGAGTGCGACGGTAGTTAACGCGTCTCTCGCGTGAAAACGCCGAAAGAATATCGGATCGATCAATGTCTTAACCGCCGATATATATATATATATATATATATATAAAGCCGACATTTTCTCGGGGCATTATCCCCGTGGGCACGGTCATTTGCATGCAGTCTGCATATTCTTTACGGAGGATAGCCACAGGTGCCTTTAAGATGTCGCAAACGTTTTGAAAGGTGAATACGATTTAAAAGACTTGACGGTATACTCGAAGAGAGACTTGTGTGGCACGTGTGCAATAGATACGCTCGACGAAGGAAGATGGACGCGGGGAACACGGGACGAGGGGGGGATCAGGTCGTAAATCAAGCGAGGAGGCTCTTCTCTCTTTGGCATCAGTAATATCGTCTTGCGATGGCAAAATCTACTCGTCTATCGGTTTGACCGACACTAACTGAGAGGAGAAAGAGGAAGGCAGCGTTTTCGCTTGCTTACAAGTTAAGTACCTTGAGCGACGTCGTCGTAGCGGGTTAGGGGACGTAACAAAGAGGTACACGATGGTAGACAGGAAGATTCCTCTCGCGGTAGAGAGAAGTTTCTTCGTTGAAAATTTTACGCGCGCGCGCGGATAATGAATTCAAGGGACTCACCGGAGCAGCCCGAGTTGCAGTCCATCTTTTGCTGAGAGGGGCCGAGGCACTGCTGACCGCCGTTCATGGGCGCTGGATTTGTGCACGTTCTCGTCCTCTTCTGACCGCCTTTCGCGCATCGCGAGTGGCATTCCGACCAGGACGACCAGGAAGACCAGCCACCGTTAACTAATCGAAACCAGTAAAAGTTTTTTTTTTAATGTTAGGAAGAAAACAAATATACATACGTAATGCAAAAGTTTTTGACTCAAGGAAAGGTGAATAAAAAAGATAATAAGAAGCACAACCATTTTTATTTTTCAGTTTTCAGTTGAAAGAAATTCAAAATATTTTTTTAGTCGGAAAACAGGCAAATTAATTCTTCGTTCTAACAAATGCATTAAAACACAGAACGAGTATAAATAAAAAATAAAAATGATTATTTTACTTTATCACCTTTTTTATATCCCTGGGTCGGAAGTTTTTGGATCTTATTACATATGTAACGCTGAGAACGTGTAGCAACTTATGTATAAAAAAAGAGGGAATTTTTGATCGTAAACTTACCGTATACTGTTAAGCTCACTGGTTCGCTCAGCCGTTTCGCCGCGATATTTTCGGCGACGCAGGTGTAATTCGCCTGATGGCTAAGTTTCGCTTGACCAATAAGAAGATGGCCCTCGCTGGACACGAGAAGTGTGTCCGCGTCGGTGTCCACTGGGATATTATTTCTTAACCAGTAAACTCTAGGTGGTGGCACTCCCACCGGGGGCAGGCACCTAAGTTCGGTACCGTGACCCGCTTCGACGGACACGGAGTACGGTGGCGATTCGAATTGCTTTTTCAGATCTGAAATAAATAATTACATGCGTTTTTTTAAATGAAAGTCAAGGATAATAATCGGCTAAAATTATCATTTAAGCGCATTATGAAATTCGGAATATATTCGGTGTATAATTTGGTTGGACGCACTAGAGCGCGCATTAGTGCATATTAAAGCCTTTGTACACTGATCTAATCCGAGTGTAAAAGTGTAATACAGATGAATTATAAAATACATATTTTACCAAAATTGCATGATAAAGTAAGTATATTGAAGCTTTCGCGGTTTAACTCGTTTCTGTATTTATTAAAATACACATCTTTATGCCAATTTGTGTACGACGGCTTTAATGGCGCACTGAGTGCGCACTAGTGCGTCCAATCGAATTCGGCATTAGTTTTCCATTTTATATCATTGCAAAATTTACTTTGTTATATAATAAATAAAAAACTGTAATGTTTTCGTCATTTGATATTGTCGACCTCTTTTTTTATATTTTATTTACTGGATGAGTACGACGTGTTCTATCCCTCCAAGCGCATTTTTACGACTAGCTTTTGAGTTATGTAACTCTGAAATTGGCCAAGTGGTTCTCTCTTTAAATTGATTCTCTCGGAAACTCGGCGCTCATTGCATTGTCGTCAATTAAGGGACAGAATTAAATAACGAGTCCGCTGGCAGGAGAATCAAGATAATTAAGAGAGGACAAAGGCAAAGTGAGACGAAAAGTCGACTGTCCCCAGAATTCTCGCGACGTTTATTTCAAACCTCTCTGATTCATGTACCCCCGACTACCTACACCGAGAACCATCTGGCTTAAAAATAAGAGTATATAATCTAACATTATAATTCTCTTTCGGAATGTCGTCGTTTTGCGGTTATTTATCCGTTCAAAAATTTCACTAATTCAATAAGATATTTATAATCATATCGTAGAAAATTATTGTACGTTAGTGTTATATGTCTTATTTTACTCACAAGCGACGTCGATGATTGCCGGCTGGCTCTTGATCTGTCCCGAGCCAGACCAAGCGATGCACTCGCATTTGAATTTATCCTTGCCGAAGTACTCCTCGATGTGATCCCTCGTTATATTGAGCTCGCAGTCGACGATCCTCGTACCCGTGTGGGGATCCACGAAATCCTGCTGCTGAGAATCCTCCGCCCTCACGTTATTACAACGGAAATAGATCTGCAGCGCGTGAGAGGCCTTGCAACGTAGAACGGCGGGCTTGTTCTTCACGACGAAGGAGTTTACGGGCTCCATGAGGAAAACTGGTAAATGACCGCCGCCTCCGGAGATGAGTTCGGTATCGCTGGCTATCGTAGCTGAAGGCACCTCGCCATCGTCATCCTCCAAGAGATAAGATTCCTCCTCCTCCACGGCATCTTCATTTTCTAAACAAAAAAGAAGTAACAACTTTCTAGAAATTGCTCTTCATTTTTACAGACGCTTATAATCGCGCGTGACTATGCCATAAGTCCATCAGATTTTTAATATCTATCTGTATCTTTGTTATCTATATCATTAGTATATCACATCAAAGAGAGAAGCAACATTAATTTATTCTCGTAATATGCAAACGGATTTCGTTGGAAAATTGCACATTAATATGAACAATTAAGCGTGACACGTTATTACGTAATAAATCGGGCCGATTTTGGGTGCTATTATTGCCGTCATAATGCTTCGTAATCAGCGAAAATCTGGCGACGCGGGCAAGCGCTGCAGAGAGAAAGAGTCGGCCGTCTACGCTCTAAATATACCGTAACTCACGGACCAGTTATTAATTCGATGATGATCGTTATTCATGCGGCGCGTTCTATCGGAGTCGTGAAAATTTTATATTTGCCTGTCAACAATGGTGTCCCTCCTGTAAATCCTGACGCTCGGCCATTAACGCAACGACGCGGCGGCGGCCGCTTTCCGCGCAGGCCGACTACGTACCTACGCGGACTACGAACAATCGCGGTGCGCACTGCAGTAATGAATTTTCGGATTTACGCGGCGCACCGGTGCACAAGTCCGATGTATTTTCCGCCAACGAGTGGTTAGACCTTTATCCCCGTGCGACATTTGGCCGGGGGCCACAATTTCTATCGCGATAAACGCGCCACCGTATAGCATCGCCTGTCTCTCTCTCTCTTTCTCTTTTGCAGTCTGTATGGAGAAGCTAAAAAAAGAAAAAAATGCGCCGCAGTAATAAACTCCGTCTGCATTCCATTTTTTTATACGGTGCCCGATTTGTCAACGTGAAGTCCGATATCGAGCGTATCCGTATCTCTCTGCCCGCGATATAAATACGGGGATGAAGAAATCACGCGACGCGTTAACACTAACGAGCCGCGAAACGCGTTCGCATATCGCAGCCGTCGAATTGCAATGGCAATGCAGTGCCGGTACGAGATCGCGTGCGATCGACGCGTCTTACAATATCGTCTTACAACTGATCGCTTCGGTATAACGATAAAATATAAGAGAATTTGCATTTATGAATAAAATAATCAATGTTATCGGCAGAACTCAGAGAAAGCGCTTATCAATGCATTACCAATCAAAACTGTTTATTCATATATAATTACTAATTTACTATTTATTCATAATTACTAATTTATTCATAAATTACTCTCTAAATCTCTAATATTGATTTCGTCATTAATATATTAGAGTGATTACAATTGTTACTCTAATTTGAGTGAATGTGGACGTTCATAAAAAGATTAACTGATAAAATGACTCTACTAAAATGAAATTTCCCACTCAAAGAGTGTAGAGTGACGTAATTTACTCCTATGGATACTGATCCGCACTCGAAAAGAGTGCACTTTTACTCAAATGGAGTGCGATTTCACACCAATTACAGAGTTCAATTTTACTTTTTGTTACACTTGTATTTGAGCCGTTTCGGCTCATTTTTCACTCTTCGAGTTTCAGAGAGTTGTGATACACAATTAATAATCGCTTTTTCTCTGAGCTTTCAACAATAATATTTGGTTCATTCGTCCAAAGCGTTTATTGAAGTCCATCGTTTGAAACGAATATCGCCGAGTTAACAAAATCAAATGAATGCGTTAAAAAATATATGACGCCGCCCTAGAGGGGAGGGGGAGGGATTACAGCGATGTTACAATGGAGCTGGCAATTACCAAGGGTTGAATGGAAACGCAACGGCGGCGGCGCGGCGGCGCGGCGGTTGGCGACGCCGCGCGGAGTTCGGAGCCGGAATTCGGGTAACGCGCGACGCACTTGTACGAGAGACGCAAAGTAAAATAGGATTTTCATCGGTTTCCGATAATTCGAGCAGATCGAATGGCCGATAGGGCCCATCGAAATCATTCTACCCGGTTTCTCCTGATGGCGAATTCATCCATATGAATTCTCGTTAGCCGTTTGGGCGCATGCGGCCAGTTCGTTAACCGTTTCGAACATGCGTATGCATTCGTCCGGGATTTTATTGTACGGCAACGGTATTGCGCGATGTACATCTCTCACGCGAGTGTCGTCGTATTGCCTGTCATACGTCTTGTTTATTACGTAACGTCGCGTACAAGCCAAATCCGTTTAATATGCGGCGCGGATGGAATAACTATCGAACCTCCCGATTGGAATTGTCGGCCTCCTATATATATTCCGAGCCTCTCTTTTTCTCTCTTTATCTTAATTGCAGTTCGAGCGCGTTTATAGCCGCTCGTCTTGCGAATCGGCCGATGGACGCTGTATAATTTGTAACCATGATCTATTTGCACGGCGACTACAGCGGGCGGCGGCGCGGCGTTCTGATAGCGCGGCCTTTCCAGCACATTGGATACGTACAAAGGAAAAGAGTGCACGCGATAACAAGACGTGGATTTAATCGAGCGACGTCACGCGATGCGCGGAAGTGGAACGAGCCGGAATGGGATTTTCATTGGTTCCCGATAATTCGAGCGGATCGGATCGTCGATAGGAGGATACGCGTTGAACTGAGCGATACGATCTCTGTCTCTTTCGGCGCCGAATCGAATGCGGCGTGCGTCGTCGTTGCTCCGCTCGATTCGCGTGTATTTTTAATAGTTTCCAGTGACACGGTTAGTTACCTTAACGTTCAAGCCGGCTGCGCCGGATGCCCCGCGCCGCGAGAGAGGGTCTTTTAAACGCCGAAAACAAGAACGCGGAGAGGGAATGCAAGCACGAAGCGGACGACTTAATTGAGCCGGGTCACGCGACACCGTAATGCCGAGTCAGTGGCGGGAAAGAAAAAGTTCCGCCATCGGTTCTAGATAATTATTCCGAGCGGGCCGCGTGGAATCTTGGACACAATGAATATTCGATGACCGCGAGAAGGAGAGAGAGAGAGAGAGAGCGTCACGATCATTATTCATTTTACACGCGCGTACACACAGCCGGGACAACGTGCGCGCGGACTCGCCGGATTAGACGCGTACATACATATTTCGAATTGGTTCCGCAGTCCGAAAGCCACATTTACCTCGATCTGTCGATTAATAACGGCGGTATTGAAAAAAAAATTCCCGCGATACAGTCTCGGGGGCGAGAAGAGTCTAATCGGGAGACGTCACGCGACACGCGCGCGGCTGCAGTCACGTCGGCCCGCGTCGATCGGAGAATTGTCATCGGTTTCCGATAATTCGGCGCGATCGAATGGGGGGCGATAGGACCCGGATGGAAATGTTGTATCCGGTCTCATATCGTCGTCGAATCACCTGGTCGCGGCGCCAGCCAGCACGAGACCCTCCTCCCCCCGACGCCCACTCCCTTCCCTCTCTCGTTAGCCACGGCGGACGAGCTAGTTAGTCGTGTCTCCGTTAGATACGCCTAGCAGCAGACAGGCAGGCAATGTACGTACACACGTACGTACGCACACGCGAACACGATATGCATTCGCGTCCTCGAACCCCACGTGGCTACTATATGCGGGTTGACCACGTATCGCGCCGCCGGGACGAGACAGAGACACGAGCCACTGTGCATTCATGTACGGTTTCACGGTGCGTCCGTTCACCGGGGTGAGAGACCACACATGACGCCTCTTAATTAACAAAAGGTATCTGCAACAGCAGCACCACGCGCGCGCGCGAGAGGGAGCACCGTCGAGAGGTACTTGCACGGTCGACGCCACGTTCGCGCGCGGGGACGAGCGCGAGGTGTCTACGGCAGGTATACGCCAAGTGTATGTGGACAAGCGCAACGATATGCCGCGTACGAAACCAAGAGAGACGGATTAAGGAAGATACAAGGGGTTCCTTGTTTCTCACGTCACGTGCCTTGTTATTTTAGTCGGCGAACCGAGCACATCTACCTCCACCACCACCACCACCACCACCACCATCACTGTCGCTGCCGTCGTCGTCGTTTCGTGGCCGCGGCAACATTGACCCAACGGCTTGTATATACCTTCCCTGATTTTCGTGCGCGCGCGGAACTGTCGAATGATACGAATGAGCGAACAGCGAAATTCGAATCGGCACGCGAAGGTAACGTTTTGAAGCGTCTTTTAGTAAAATCCTCTGAGCAAAGTGTCTCACCCTCCTTCCGAGCGAGATGCGAAAGGTGCGAAGAGACCCCGGTGATCCCTCCGGTGACAGTTTCTAAAATCGGATTAGCCCGAAGTCGCGCTGCGGTATATACGGCCCAGGTGTAGAGCAAATATTTTGAATGGAACTTTCGAGAGAGTGTGAGCCGACAATATGAGATCCTAAAGTCGCACGTATTGAATTAACGTTTTCCACGGATTCTATTGCGTCGCGTATATACGGACAGGAGAGGCCGTTTCCGGTTCGAAACTGTCGCGGATGTACTGTGTCGTCAACGTTACAATAGAGGACGGCGCCTAGCCGTCAGGTCGGGGTCACCATTGTATTCCAGGCCGTTCATGGATCACGACCTCCGGGTCTCTAAATAATGTGAGTCAAGTTCCGAGACTCGTCGAGACTTTGTTGAACCGTCATTCAGACTAACGAGAGACACGACGACGAGTGGGTCGGTACGGATTCTTTTATCGATCGGTATCGCACGCGCGGGTCCCGCGTGAGCGCGTGGGACACGGCCGTCCAAACGCAGATGGAGATACGAGGCGTACGACCTAAAAGAGCGGACTTGATAGAGATCGTGATACTTTGCTCCGGCGACGAGATCGGCGACGGGATGACACTGTACGGGACGGATTAAAGTATTCCGACCGATCCGGATTGGTCGATACATCTTAATCCCGGTTAGAGGGAGATTGCTTATCGCGCGGTATCACTTTGCACGCGTGTGAAAGTGGCATATGTTACTGATAGGATTTTGCAGAACGGACCGCACAGCCTCGTTTCAAGCTTGAACTTTATGCACACGCGCGCGGTGATGCCGTTCGCTTGATCTCAAGCTGATTTTCCCTCGATTTAATTCACTCGAATTCTTTTTATCAAATTTTCTACAAAAAGTTCACGAAATGTAGGAAGGCCAGGGGTGACAATTTTAGCGCGCGAGAGAGAGAGAGAGAGAGAGAGAGAGAGAGAGAGAGAGAGAGAGAGAGAGAGAGAGAGTAATCGAATATAGCCCGAAGCGTAACGCACGCTGCACGGCGGCGTGTGCGTCGACGGCGGCTAAATGAATTAAAGAGCTCGAAAATGCATGAACGGCGAGGGCGAGAGTGGCGCAAAGAGTGGAAAATGGAGGGTGATGATGCGTATTACACGACTCGATTGCGGCACCGCTACGTTAAGGCGCGTAATTAAGCGAATAACAGAATCAGATACGACTGTTCGCGTGTTACCCCCCGCGGTGGCTTCTTGGAGGGTGTATTGATAACGGCGAGAGGTCGAATCGCATGCGTCATGCCGATACACTTCCTCGATATTTTCTCTCTCTCTCTCTCTCTCTCTTTCTCTCATATACGTATCCTTTATAGTTCCAGGCCATTAAAACTGAATGAAAATTCGCGCTCGGCGTAACATTATCGGATTCATCGCTAAAGTTGCGATGCATCGCGCGCGCGCCCCGTAACGATCTACAGTTCCGCAACGAAATTGCATTGAAGTGATCCGTTCCGTTTTGTCCGAAATAAAAGCGCGACGAAGCACAAAGGACCGAGGTAAGATGAGTTTCATAAATCGAATCTGATATCGACAGGGATTTTTACTTTGTATAGTGTGAACTACAGCTGTAAAATAACACGTGGGCTCACTCGACGTAAAAATTTACTTTCACATTTTACCACTTCACTTGAAGTGCAGACAGGAATTGGAATATTAAACCAAGATGAAGATAAGTTTCGAAACTCTTTATATTTCTCTTCACTTTGCCCCTCAGGTCTTTT
>NW_012026807.1:2207408-2207865 GCF_000956235.1 Wasmannia auropunctata
GTANAAAGTTTTCAGATGTCATGCATCTTTTCATGGCCATGCCACTATGCCACTATCTCATGCCATACCAAATGCAACCATATAATGTACAAACATTTCAAAAATTTAACTTTAAATGACTTTAGGCCATTATTTCTAACACTAAAATAACTTTATGAAATCATTTCTACGCAATGCGAAAGAAATTAAATTAAATTAAATATGAATTTTCCTACAATATGACAGAAAACGTTACGTAATGACTGAAAAATATTTTTAAATTAAATCGCGGAAGATATTTTATATATAGACAAAAAGTTAAAAAAAAAACTGGTTTTATTAGATGACATGATTTTATATTTTCTATAAATTAATTTTCCTTTACAATGCATGAGATAAAAAAGCTATAATTTGAAAATTTTTAGTTTAAAATTCGATATTTGAGCAGATTTCACTTTAGATCGGAAGAGCACACGTC
>NW_012026807.1:2207915-2209314 GCF_000956235.1 Wasmannia auropunctata
TAACAAGATTTCCGTAGGTGAATCTGCGGAAGGATCATTAACGTTCCGGAGGTCCTGCTCTTTGCGCCCTTCTCGTGAGCGCGCGCGGAGTCGGCGACTGTAAGGACACAGAGAAATCAGTGGAATTGACGATGGAGAGCGCGTGTGTGACACATGCACGCACTCTGAGCTAGCGGAGCGCGCGCCTATCTCTATGTTCTCGCGTTTTTGCCGTGTGTCGATGCCGAAGCGAGTAGAGGTTAATCTCGTTCGGCGCCGCGTTCCGCTCGCGCGAGTCACACTCCGTGAGCCGCGACACGCGCGCCGCTTCGCGCAACGCACGTACAAGATATTGCACGCAAGAGATAGGATAGAGCGCATATATATTGGAGAGAGGAATCGTGTCGAACGATAGGTGACGATCCGCGCGCCGCTCTCCCTCTCTCGATCGACCACGCCACAACGTTTGTTGCAACGTTGCGTCTGGGACCGTGGACGAGGAGAGAGAGATCGACCGCACACGAGATCCCCTCCGGTCACACCGCCCAGGCGCGTACACGCGCGCCGGCGGTGCTCTGCGAGCGAGGAGCGAGTCGTTGGCGCGCCAACGATTGAAGGAGGCCCGCGGCCGGTGTTCAGCACCGTGCTTGTGCCTTTTCGGTTTCGGCGGCGTCGGCCGGCGCGAACCGGTGGTAACCTACAACGCCGCGGCGACTCGCGAGAGTCGCTCGCGCGCTGCAGGGCCCGGAGACCGGGACAAACCTCCCCCTCCTCCGACTTGTTTCTCAATCGGTGGCGGGTGTTTCTATCGTCTTCGTCGCCCGATGGTTTTTCAAAGATTTCCGCCCCGGCTCTCGTCTCATTTCATCGCGCGATCGCGCGCCAGTTGGACGAGAGACGCTCCGCTTGCGCGACGATGTCGTCTCACATTGTGTCGTAGCCCCCTGCAAACGGGGCGGCGGTCCGCGCGTGCTCGGACGCGCGGCCAGACTGATAGAAGTGCCCCCTCCCTTGAGTGGCGTTGATCCCGGAGGATCCCACTCTCCCGTCGTCCCCGTGCCTCCTCGCGCGCTGCCCGCGCGCCGAGAGAGTGGCCGAGAGGAAGAGGAGAAGAGATAGTGACGCCCCGGCGAGAGATGGCCACGAGAGAGAGAGAAGCAAATACGGAAAGTTGACAGCGTTGCGAAAGCACGCAAGATGAACGATTACCCTGAACGGTGGATCACTTGGCTCGTGGATCGATGAAGAACGCAGCTAATTGCGCGTCAACTTGTGAACTGCAGGACACATGAACATCGACATTTCGAACGCACATTGCGGTCCACGGATACAATTCCCGGACCACGCCTGGCTGAGGATCGTTTTAGTACCAACAGACTGCTTGCGCCCACTCGCCGTCGCGCACCCGCTGCACTTTGGT
>NW_012026807.1:2211334-2212014 GCF_000956235.1 Wasmannia auropunctata
TATCCCCTGTGTGCCTTGTCGACTCAGTCGTAGCGATTCAGACGTGCAAATCGATCGTCGTAACTGGGTATAGGGGCGAAAGACTAATCGAACCATCTAGTAGCTGATTCCCTCCGAAGTTTCCCTCAGGATAGCTGGCACTCGGCCGTTCCGCACGGAACGCGCGCGAGTCTCATCTGGTAAAGCGAATGATTAAAGGCCTTGGGGCCGAAACGACCTCAACCTATTCTTAAACCTATTCTCAAACTTTAAATGGGTGAGATCTCTGGCTTTCTTAAACTACGAAGCCACGAGAATCTCTCTATCGGATCAGAGTGCCAATTGGGCCATTTTTGGTAAGCAGAACTGGCGCTGTGGGATGAACCAAACGCAGTGTTAAGGCGCCCAACTCGACGCTCATGGGACACCATGAAAGGCGTTGGTTGCTTAAGACAGCAGGACGGTGGCCATGGAAGTCGGAATCCGCTAAGGAGTGTGTAACAACTCACCTGCCGAAGCAACTAGCCCTGAAAATGGATGGCGCTGAAGCGTCGAGCCTATACTCTGCCGTCAGCGGCAAGTGGGGCGGCCGTGCGGGGCGTTCACGCGCGCCGTACGCGCCGCCACGAAGCCCTGACGAGTAGGAGGGTCGCGGCGGTGTGCGCAGAAGGGTCTAGGGCGCGAGCCTGCCTGGAGCCGCC
>NW_012026807.1:2216827-2217317 GCF_000956235.1 Wasmannia auropunctata
AAGAATATTTTAAATATGAGTATTTATGATGGTATATTTATGATAGTATATTTCTACTTTAAATAGTGTCATATAAAATTAGCATGTGATTATTAATTACAAAGTTATTAAATTTAAACTGTTAAATATGTATGTACAATTGAGTAACAATCTTGTAACTGATAATCTTACGTTAATTTTACAGGGCTCAATTTGAAGTAAAAATATAAATTACAAATTACAAATATAAATGCTCATATATTTAAAAATATTTTTCAAGTTACATTGGTTTTTATTTCGAATTTTTCATCTTTCCAATTTTTACAAAATTAAGTTTCTTATTTACAATTTTAAAAATAATTTATTTTAGTGTTTAAATGTACTAATGTTAAAAAATTTCTACGAAAATGACATATCATAGCTTCCATTATCATTTTTTTCTTGATACCAGAAATATGAAAAAATAAATTTTCTTCAAAATGTGTGTGTATTATATTAAATAACTAAAAAT
>NW_012026807.1:2220779-2222201 GCF_000956235.1 Wasmannia auropunctata
ATTGTTATCTATTTCTTCAGAAATCTCTTCGATAAGTAACTTTTTTAAAGCATCCTGCACAGCTAAATTTATAATGTGCGCAATACAACGAAAGTGTTGGTTCTCACGATCAAAATCTAGTGAATTATTTTTCATAAATTTTTCAAATTCTGTAATGAATGTAGTATTTGACGCAGCGTTATCCAACGTTATTCCCAGGATTTTTTCTAAAATGCCTTTATCTCTTAAAGATTTAAAAAATATTTCCGCGATATCTTTCCCTGTGTGGCAACCATTTGAAGCGACGAAATCTAAAGCAACAGACACTAATTTCCAGTCGTTATTAATAAAATGTGCAGTTATTCCATAATAAGACTTTCCTGCAATAGATGTCCAACCATCCAATGTGAATGATATTTTCGATTTGTTTTGCTTCAAGATATCAATTACAGATTTTTGTATTTCCGTAAAGACTTCTACGACCTTTGCTCGCATCGCAGTACGTTTTGGCATACTAATTTTGGGATTTAGAATACTAAAAAATTCTTGCGTTTCTTCATCATCAAAGAAGTTGAAAGGAAGGTACTTCAATGCCATCCATTTGACTATCTTGCGATCAAAATCCTGATTTATGACACTTGGCGTTGTCTATAATAAGTAAATAAAAATTAAATATTCAATCATAAATAGCTCAATAATGTCAACAATTAAACACAAACACATACCTGCTTTAACATATCATGAATATATTTTTGATTCGAAGATATTCCTGATTTGAGAATTCCAAATATGGTTTCATAAACTTTTGCGTGATTCTTTTGCAAATGCCTTTTAAGACCAGTTGTATTTGAGTTCGTCATTTTGATTGTCTTAGTTACAGTTTGACACAATTTGCACACTCCAACTTTTGCACCGTTCACAATCTTAATATTAAAATTATTTTTAACTTGTAATGTTTTATTTTTATTATTTATGTCGGTATCACTTTCATTCTCACTGTTATTTTCATCGCCTCTTTTTCTTTTTGTAGCCATTTTCAAAAATTGCTACAATCCCTCAGGCTGCTGAATAGTGAATACTGATTATTGACGTTTACGCGGTAAACTGTGACTGTTTGACATCCACCGTAGAGAAAATACTCAATGAAATACTTTGGGAACAAGACACTGATTGTTTGGGAAACAAACGATCTTCATTGCAACAAGCGTCACCACGCGCTTGGCAATCGCGATCTTCTTTTTTAACTTTTGCGCCTCTAGCACCGACCTTGAGCAAATGTTACCATCAAAGGGGCCCAGGGGGCCCGTCGGTAATTAAAAAACAATGACATTATCGACAATTATTGACATAAATTTGCAATTATTTTAACAAATATTTGGATAATTAATACATTATATTCAATTCATAATTTGTATTAAATGTATAAAGAGAAGATTCATCATT
>NW_012026807.1:2229479-2230016 GCF_000956235.1 Wasmannia auropunctata
TACGTTCGATTCGTGCCATTGACGTGGTTCCAGCGAGCGATTTGATAGAAAATCCCAACAGCGATCCAATGTTACAGTAATTTTGTGTAAATTTATCCGATACGCGCACTTGATCTCACTCTTCATCGTATTGTTATTGGCGCGAATCACCAGTGGGTAATCGTTCTCATCCTCTTCATCGCCTTTCGTTTCTTTCTCACAGCATCGTTTGGACGAACATGTAGGATTGCACGTTTCAGATATTTTGCAATATCATGCAGTTCGTACGATCCTTCGGGAATTACAATCTCCTTGTCGTCTTTGTCAAAATAAAATTTATTATTCGACGAATTTACATTGGGTATCGTATAATACGTTTCAAAATCTGCCAGACCGAGTTCGTATTCACCATCGCTCAAATCTACAGGCGGAAAGTAGCTTACTGCGAAGATACTACTTTTGCCAGTCAGCGTAAACGTCAGCGACATGTTTGAATGAATACTGAGTCTAAATGTTGCAATGTTTGTCTTTAAATAGATTATCTACCGTCTGTAAAAA
>NW_012026807.1:2230066-2230523 GCF_000956235.1 Wasmannia auropunctata
ATTATCCATTGTGTATTAAGCACGGTATACTTTAATAACGAGAGGGTTTCTGATTGGCTAGTTGAAACAGTTCCCCTTACCTTATGGTATCACGCATGTAACTATACTTAAGCGCGGGAAAGCAAGAGTTGCTACGCAATAGAGCGCATGCGCCGATGACTGCGGCGTGATGATAATCGGTGTGATGAGGTAACAATGGCCTTGTGGCGTAATACAGCGCTCACGATAGCCTCGATGCCGCTCTGTGCTGGAGATAGCGGTGAATGGCTCGGCCCCTTAGTGGCGTCAGAAAGGCGATAGCTTGCCGAAAATCCGGCTCGAAGGACCAAAATATGTTCAGTATTTCCGGGTTTGCTTTCGGAAGGTGAACTGCGGGCGTGCTCGCCCTCCACGCGTGCTCCCTGGATAAGGATTCTTCAAGTGCGGCGTGGCCAAGACAATAAACGCCTTTGAACTT
>NW_012026807.1:2231465-2245833 GCF_000956235.1 Wasmannia auropunctata
TTGAGTAGGTTATTCTCTCAGCTTCTCCGTCTGCCTCTGGTGAGTCAAGAATCTTTTTTCTCTTTTGCCTCTTCTTTGAAGGGGGCGGTCTAATCCTTCCCAAGGAGCCTGAGGAGGTAGATCCTCTCCTCGTTCTCGATCCTGAGTCCACGGAGACAATTTCCACATCTCCATCTCTTGGCGTCATGGGCCTATACTGTTCCTCCATTTGGAAAGTGGGCACGAATTCTACCTCCATTCTACCTCTGTGGTCCTTTGTCCGCTTTTGCCTTCCTAGACCTAGTCACAGGAGTCTCGGACAGTGCCTCCTCGTAATATTCAGCCGATGTGGGTGAGGAGGGTAAATCACTCCCGCTACCCTGCCGAAGTCCAAGCATTTCCCCATCTAGTTGGATTCTTTTAACGCTGACTATAGCAGGCTTGAGCAAGGGCCTCGTCATAGCCCCTGCCCCACTCCCAGCACTTGTTGTCGACACGGGGGGAGAGGGACAAGATTCCCCCGCGCGCCGTTCCCCAGGGCTCCGATTTTCTGGAGGGGTTTTGTCCTTTTTCATTGTCCTATCCATATTGTTTATTTAGTTGTTTGGAAAACCGCTGAAGCTTGATAATTCATTATAAGCTCTTTCTCCGCAGAAACAGTATTGTACGCTCGCAAAGGGGCGCAACACTGCAGTGGAAAGATGCCTATATACGGTACTTACCGTCACCACACTTTAGCTTTGCAAACACCAGAGGCCGGAGGAGGAGTATAACTCACTCGACTCAACAATTCCCTGGTATGGGAGAGCCTACACACTATAATATAAGGCGCACTCGCGACCCAAACTCGGCTTAATATTAAATTAGTTCCCTAAGATTAACTTAACATTAACTTAATAACTATATCAGCTAATACGTCTACCTAATACTAATAATAATGATGATTTTAACGCTGTATAGTTTAACACTAATCTTTAACACTAGAACTAACAACAAACGTTATACCGAACTCATTAACTAATCAAACAAAATAACTATTAACCAATAATAATAATAATGATAACTCTATATACAGCTAACTAATCACCTTCAACAACATTATATATCATCTCTATTTTAGATCCGGCGGTAACTCTGTTGGTGCTCTCGTGGGTATCCAACCATCTTCATATCGTCCGTATTTATGTTCTATACCAGGTATTCATAGGGACTCGAAAAGAACTTTAATTAATAGCACCCTTCTACTGTAGCCCGAATCTGGCAGGTAAGTTACCTTGATATAACAATAGTAGTAATAATATTAACACTTTGTTCTAGATTGGCTTGCCGCCGATCCCCATCAACAATTACGAGCACTCAACAACCCCAGCTACTCAACTGTAGTTTTATTGTATTTAATACTTCACGGCGCAATCTCATAAAAATTCAATTTTAGGTACGTTACTTTCCTCTCATATATACGCGCTATCAATGTCCGCCGCAGCCCAGACAGTAGCCCGCCTTTACCACCGTCAGTCATCGATTGTGACCGCATATAATCGACGACCAGATCATTTGACAGGGAATTTATTTCTTTCCTGCATTTATGCACGTAACCCGCCAATCACGTTCTATATTGTAATTCCATCTAAGTTCAGCTCCAAATACGTCGCCAACCTCTCTCATGAGCTCACAGTCAATGCCTAACGCGGTCCGAACAAAGATTCTGTATTCGAGGTTCTGTATCTAGGTTTCATGGAAATCCGGCTTTATGTATGTCGCCCGCCCCTCATGCATACGTACAGTCACGTTCGACGCGATCCGAGTGATCAATACGGGTAATACAAACTCAGTTTAGATATTGAGTACTCTATGACAGCATGAAATATAAGATAATTTTATATCTTAGGTGCAAAGCAATGCAAAGCAAAGCCATGCCCAAACCTTCTCGGTGTCAGGTACTCTCATGTTGCCGCGGCCAGGCGAGTCGGGGTCTTAACTGTACTTGCCCCCCGCAGGTTTCGGCTATGCTCCGCCCGACGCTTATGTACTATGGTTTTACAAGACAAGGACGGAGGAGAGAGACAGACAATCTAAAGTCCAGAGTCACGCACACGGGCCTCTTTTACGGGCCGTGAGCGCTCACACAATTTAATAGAATCAATAAGAGATCCCCGTGAGACGCCAGCAGTCGGTCCCCTCTCACCCAGGGCCAGGCACAAGGGGATCCTAACCCCACCTGTCAGTCTGGTTTTCCGCTCAAGCCCAGGGAAAGCGCCCTGAAATAAATTCACAGAGCACAAAACAGAGGAGGAAAAAGCAGCACTTCCGCGTTCCGCAAAGCCCTGCTCCACGTCAGATCAGCACCGGAGCAGGATTTGCAATCACCTGCCACAGCACGTGGCACTCACGCAAGTGCACCCTCCCGCACGTCTACACCTGAGGGTAGGGATGGGCGATACAGTATCGATATTTTGAATATCGATACTTTTAAACTTTTTTATCAATATTTTGTATCGATATTTTATCTTTTGATATTTTCATGTATCGATATTTGAACAAGAATATTGAACTTCCGATACAGTCCGTAAATTTGCATAGCTGCATAACCATATGCATATAGAAAATTATCGAATCGCATTTCTATTATAAAGATGCATAAAATGTGATTGGATAATTGTCTTATGCATATGGTTATGCAAGTTTGTATGGATTCTATGGATAAGCACTAAGCAACCTACTAATGATTCCTACACACAAGATGCGGCAACATATATATGTGTGACCTAAGAAGCAGCAACCAATAAGCTTAAAGCCTAAGAACCTAAGAACAAAACGATACGTTGATTGGCTACACGTCACGTCTTCCCGCGCGGCAAATTCATTCCGTCTGTGATGTACATACAGATGTAGACTGTCTATGTATAGAAATCATAAATAAATAAGATAATATTGAACGATAGTATAACGGTTATATTATTTACTGTCATCAAGTCTAAACGCATATTTTCAATTAACCCTTCTCTCTATAATCAAAAATTCCACTTAATTTCAATAACCGGGGTACCCAAGTACCCACGCAGAGATTTTCTATTCGAATGTAGAAAAGGTTCCCTAGACCGGTTTTCGATCCTTCGGTCTAGCTTCCCGCGTCTTCGAACAATAGTGCACAGTGTGTGGCAGCTGTTTTGACCTCCCCATCCCTTCTCTTGTGCGTAGAAACAAGTTTGAACGTGTGTAGCTCAGTTTCAAAACGTCCGTTGTGTCGAGAACGTCTAGTTGTGCAACAGCAATATATATTTAGTGTACCGTATACAATTAATATTTAGTGTACTGTGCAGTATATAAAAAATATGGAGGTTCTATCTGATAGCATCAATTATTCAGACAGCGAAGATGACGATTGGTTCCCGAAGGCCACCAAACAGTCAGCAATAAATGAAGAAATTTCAGATGTTGATTGCAATGGTATGCTTAGGAATTCTGCTGTTAAATTTTTAATAAATTATTTTTATATGATATTGTAAATAAAGAATTTATGTATTTTTAGTTGAAAATAGAGAGAGCGAGATAGAGGAAGAAGAAGAAAGCAGCAGTGACAGCAATAACGAAAGTCAAGTCGAATCGTCATCGTCCGCGAACACTTTTGTCACTAAAGATGGAACTGTGTGGAATAAATTACCACCTGCTCATCACCAGACTCCATTGCACAACATTGTTCGTCAAAGAAGTGGCGCACACTGATTAACAGAAACAATGTCTGTTTATGACACATTTAAATGTATATTGTCTAATGAAATGATTGACATTGTTCTAAGACACACGAATAAGAAGGCAAGAAAAGTTTATGAGGCGTATAATACCAATCATCCTTCAAAAAAACAACGTAAATGGATTGATATTACTGAACGCAAGTTTGATGCATTCTTGGGACTTTTTATAACTTCTGGTGTAAATCAATCAAATGCACAAAATACAATGCATATGTGGAAGACGACCTCATATCCATTATATCGTGCAAGCATGGGTATAAATCGATTTTGGAACATCTTGCGATTTATTCGTTTTGATGACGCAAATACACGACAAGAACGTCAGCAAATCGATAAAGCAGTACCCATACGTGATATATGGGCAATGCTCAATTCAAACTTGCAAAAATACTACAAGCCAACTGAAAATTTAACAGTAAACGAACAATTATTTCCATATCGCGGTCGGACTAAATTCACGCAATATATTCCATCAAAACCTGCCAAATATAGAACAAAAATTTGGTGGATATGCGATGCTGAAAATTATTATCCACTCACTGGACAGATTTATATGGGGAAATCATCCACACGTCGAGAAATAAATCAAGGCGAAAGAGTAGTGAAAGACTTGGTCGCTCCATACAAAGGATCCGGACAAAACATTACAACGAACAATTTTTTTACAACTCTGCCACTGGCAAAACATCTGCTGTCATGGAATTTAACGCTAGTAGGGACCTTGAAAAAAAATAAACCTTATATTCCTCGAGAAATGGCACCATCTAACTCACGTGAAGTACTTTCCACAATATACGGATTTCAAAACAACGTAACAATTTGTTCCTACGTTCCGAAAAAGAAAAAATCAGTTATTTTACTATCAACAATGCATCACGACATCGCAACTTCTGGAGAAAAAAACAAACCTGAGATTGTACATTTTTATAACAAAACAAAATCTGGCGTAGATGTAATGGATAAATTACTTGGAGAATATTCAACACACAGAAAAACAAATAGATGGCCTCTTGCATTGTTTTATAATATACTGGATATTGCTGCTCTTGCTGCCTACCTCATTTATATGGCAAATAATGAAATGATAAAAAAAAATGATGCACGCAGCACATTTTTGCGTCAATTGGGAAAAGAATTATGTCTTCCAATAATTCAAGATCGATCGCAAAACATGCAAATAATGAGACACTTTGCCACGAGATCAGGCATCGAATGCATGTTACAAAAACCTGTAAATGTTATCGACGAAACTACTTTGCCTTCCACATCTACAAATGCAGTAAGGGACTCGACAGGAAGAAAGAAAGTTATTGGTGCCTGCTATATATGTAGCAGCAAAGAAATTCGAAAACGCAGAAAAACTAGAAAAGCTTGTGTTGACTGCAATAAACCGGTTTGTGACGAACATTGTCAAAATATAACTAAATGTATGATTTGCTTCGAAAATAATTAAAAATTCAGAAATATTTTGTTTAAATAAAGTACTTTTATTATTTCTAGCATATTTATAAATTAATTATATTTTATCATCCAAATATACCATAGGACATTCTCCCTTTTACAGTTTTTTAATATAAAATGTATGGGTACCCGGGTACCCCGGTTATTGAAATCGTGTGGTTAACTTTAACGACTAGAAAATTAATATTTTTTCATGACAAGTTTTTAAACAACTAGCTAAATTTACGTGAAATTGTCTAAATAATGGGGAACCGGAGCCGTTTGGCGCTATTTTGAGTGAAAGTCATTGATATTAAGACAAAAAGTACGAAATGGATACCCGGGTACCCGGTTATAGAAAGAAGAGTTAAGAAGATTTATCAAGAAGAAAGGCATCATATATTATTCAATCTTAAGACAAGGTTGATGGCGTTGGTGCCGTTGATGGTGGTGCTATATATAAAAAAGAAGAGGATGAAGGCAGAAATGAGGATTGAGGAAACATATGTGTATACCGCCGTGCGTATAAACTATAAATTCGTTCATTTTCTCACGTAAAAAAAAATCTGCAGTTCTACAGTGTACGGTGTGTAATGTTATACTGTGCACACTTGACTACATATGATACACGACAAGCAATTGCAATAATTGCACGGATTTAATTAAACAAAAAGGTACATACTTTTTTATTTATATATACATACATCGTAAATAACCTCAATACGTTAATACTGAACGGTTATTGTTCGTCAAAAGAAATCGTCTAAAACGCATATTTTTTTATTAGGAAGGTCGTTAAGAAAAGAGGTATCATATAACTTCGAGGAGAGGTTGCTATATAAAATTGATGAAGAGAAAGCACGTGTACCGTCGTGCGCAGTACACACGTGCTTTCTTGCGTAAGAAGAAGGAAACAATAACAATTTTGCACACAGTTGCACTGTGCATACTACGGTCAATGGAAGACAATTACATAAATTAAAAACAAAAAGGTATATACTTTGTATTTAATTATTAAATAATATTTTATAAATGTGTTTAAATGATTCTCACTTCTTTTGGAATGGATTTCTATGGCTAAAATTGGATTGGTCAATTTTTTTGCATTTTGTATTGTATTATTTGTAATTCAGTGTATAGTACGTGATTACTATTTGGTAATATTTTTCTAAATTTTATAGAGGTTATGCGTGTATTTATATAATATTGCATGATATATTCAGTTGAAAAAGGAAATTAGGGAGAAAAATCGAAGCCTTCTTACATTTTCCACTGCTACTCTACTCGCTTCATGCTCTTATTCTATAACAGTACTTATCTCGCATTATCTTATTTGCATGCATTAATTTAACATTATTCTTTGTCATTTAAATGTACTTCTTAAATCAATTTTTTCTATGTACAGTGCCGCCGTCCAAAAGTAATTGTTGGAAATATTTTATTTGAACCAGTGAAGATGGCAGATGTAACATTTGTCAACAGATTATAAAAACTTCAGGAAATACAACGAATTTACGTTTTCATCTAAACCGAGCACATCCAAAGGTACAGTTTCAGATGAAGAGGAACAAAAATGATAAAAAAGTATAATTACTTTTTATATAAAAAATTAATTAAATTATATTTATTATAAAATAATGTAAATAAATATTTTAGCCACAAGATGAAACTGATATGGATATTGTGGATGATGATTCTAATGTAATGGCGAAATCTTCTGAGACTCCTGATTCTCCTGGTTCTCCAGCTTTATCAACTTTATCAAGCATATCAAATCAATCAGAGGCATCAGTTGTATCATTACCAATTGTAAAAAGAAAACAAGTTACTCTTGATGTTACTTTCCAAAATCAAAAATCATTTTATGGTATGCATATAAATTTTAAATAAAAATCTACCTTTGAAAGTAATTTATTAAATATTTAAGAGTAAACTACAATATTTATTTTATTTTGTTTTTTTCTTAATTTTAGATGGAGGATCAAAAACCGCTGAGTTTACCAATAATCTCATTTTCATGATAGCTAAGGATAACTTACCAGTTTTGCGACAGTGGAAAAAGAAGGTTTTCAAACCTTCATGAAAATAGTTGCGCCGTTGTATAAAATTTCCAGTCGGAAAAAATTACAAGCTTGGTAGAAGAAAAGTATGAGTTTTTGTCAAGTATGATAAAAACTCAATTTTCAGACGTTAAAAATCTATGTTTAACAATCGACATTTGGACAGATACATTAAACACAAAGAGTTTTTTAGGTCTTACAGTTCATTATGTATAAAGTGAAACATAAATCTGTAACTATTGGTGTTAAAGAATTAAGTGACCGATATACTTCCGAAAATATCAAAATGTGGTTGTTAGACATAATACGTGATTGGAACATAAATATAGAAAGTATTATAATTGTTGTATCTGACAATGCGGCAAATATGAAAAAAGCAATAACAGAAGCGTTTGGTATTGACAAACATTTACCGTGTTTCGCACATACTTTAAATTTGATTTCATCCAGTATTATTAAAAATGACGCTACTGTTAGCGAATTTTGTCAAAAAATTAAAACTATCGTTACATATTTTAAACACTCTGTGGTTGCTGCAGATGAATTGCGAGCTCAGTCTACCCTCAAGTTAATACAAAGTTCTCGATGGAATTCGACTTATGATATGCTTGAACGATTTATTCAAGGTTGGGAAGTAACTCGTTACTTGTAACGAAGTTACAGTTACAGTTACTTTTTTCAATAACTGTAACTTAACTTCGTTACTTTCTTTCCATGTGTAACTGTAACTTAACTTAGTTAGATTTTTTAAGTAACTAGTAACTAATTTAATAGTTACTTTTACAGTTACTTTATATATGTCAAATCGTCACTTTCATGGATCAAAATTATGCAACTCTTTCGCTCAATCACCTAATCGTAATGTTGATTGTAATTATACGAAATATTTAAATGCTCATATTTAAATACGCGCATTACTTTTCTTTTTTAAATAAAATTATATAATATATAAATGTAAACTACTCTCTTTTTTATAATGTCACGTCTTTTTTTTTATAATGCTAATGTTGCTTTATTAAAAGTAACTGAAAAGTAACGATTCGTTACTTTTTGAGTAACTGTAACTGTAACATGTTACTTTTTGGAGTCGATAACTTGTAACGGTAACTAGTTACTTTTTGAGAAACAAAAACTGTAACTGTAACTAGTTATTTTTACAAAGTAACTTTCCCAACCTTGGATTTATCGAATTGTCAGATAAAATAAGTGGCATTCTTTCGCAACAACCTACAGCACCGATAATGTTGACTGCATTCGAATTGCAAGCTGTAAAAGAATTCGTTCAATTATTAAAACCGTTTGATGAAGCTACTAAAATTATATGTGGTGAACATTATATTACTGGTAGCAAAGTGATTCCGATTGTTAATATTCTAAAAAATAAATTAGATATATTTGTACCAAGTACTGAAATAGGTATTTACTTTAAACTTGAGATAGAACGTCAGTTCTCAAAAAGATTTAGTAATATTGAAAAAGTTCATCCATTGGCTATATCAACCATTTTAGATCCTCGATTTAAGAACATTCATTTTTCTGATAAAATTGCGTGCGCTTATTCAATTAATAAAATTACACAAACGATAAATACAAATTTGACAAGAGTACATGAAAGCGATCAAAATGCGCAACAAAATAATTCCACAGAAAGTAATAATTTTTGGACATTTCATGAATATTTAGCTAATCAATCCAAACATATGTCAAAAAATAATGATTTTACGATGGCGGATAAACTTAAATATTATTTAAATCAACCATTAATAAAAATGGACGATAATCCACTAAAATATTGGGTCCTGAATATGCATTCTGGATTAAAAAACATAGCATTAAAATATCTGAGTATAATTGCAACCTCCGTTCTAAGTGAACGATTATTTTCGCGGGAAATATTATCACCGAAAATAGAAACCGTCTAACAGGTGATCACTTAAGTCAAGTTGCTATTTTTAAATTCTCTGTCGGTTGAAGAGTGGTTATTGTAACGATGTATTGGTTTTTATTGTACCAGTAATTTTGCGCTTTCAACATCTCCTCGAAACTATGTGACATATAAGATGTGTATACTTGTTGAACAATTAACTACTAAACGCTCTCTTTTAATTTTATGAGTTTAAAACGACTTTAAATTCAAATCAATTCTGATTAATTTAATTTGTGTTTCACGAAAATGATATAAATATATATATATATACAGGGTGATTCAGAACAACCCTTCGTCCTTGAAAAGACGTATTCTTGACTCAATTCTAAGACAATTTTTTCTTTGCAAAAATTTTGTCCGAAGCTTAGTTTTTAAATTATAACGAGAAATAGTTAGCAAATTACGGGCCGCGTACAGAAGGTAGACAGTGGCGGCGCAACTTACTATCCGACGGCAGGCGGTATGCGGGACCGTCGCGACGATCAGCTGACTACACGCGCGCATAAACATGCGTTTACATTCTCTCTCTCTCTCTCTCTCTGGGCTGGTGGGTATACCTTGTGACGTGTTTCATGTCGCTCCGTATTTTGTGATCTCTCTCTGCCGCCCATTGCCCCTCGGGGTCTTCTTTTGCAGTGCATGGGTCTTTAAGCTATCCTGGCTTACTATTTTTTGTTCCTCTGGGCGCCTGGGCCTTCTTTTTCTGCGAGATTTTGACGCGGATTTCTTGGTGGATGCGCCGGAATTTTTGCATGAGACCTGTCTTTCCATGTTGGAGGCGCTAGCTGCGCATGCGCATGTGCTGTTGACTCAACGTTCCTGGCGCGTGATCTCGGCGTGGCCGTCGCTATGGTGGGGCGTCCTGCTACCTTACCTGCTGTGGAGCGTGGTGGTCGCCGCGGGAACGTGAACCGTGGAGGAAAGCCAGAGGGAAGATCTTTGCCTATTGTTCGGCCTGCTGGATCGCCCTCTGTGAGGGATGGGGATCGACGCGGGAGCGTGTGCGGTGCAGTTGGATTGGATGGGGGACCTTCCTCGGTCTCTGAGTCGCCCTGACCGGGGCGCGACGGTTGGCGCGAGAGCGGGGGATGCGAGTGGGGGGGGGCCGTCTTCGACAGCGAGTCTAGATGTTTCGTTGGATAGATCGCGGGAGTTTGTACTGAATGTGTCAAGGGTGAACGCATTGAGGCGCTCTTTGGGGGTACATTGTGATAATGCAACAAGAAGTCTCTTGACAAGCAGAGACTCTGTGGAAAAAAAGGCTCAGATCGAGGCTGCGTTCCGCGCTTGCAGGGATGCTTTTGTGGAGATATCCACGGCCTACATAAATTTATTGGAGAACAAGGCCTTCTCCCCCCCCCTTCAGAATCCGTCGCGGATATCGTCAGGAGTGTATTGGCTGTGACCCGGGGGGTTTCTGGTGTGGACTTATGCATGTCTGGTGGGCCCGATGGTACCGGCGGCGCCTCGGCGCGTTCATATGTGGAGGCCGCCTCCTCTGGGTGTGGAAATAGGATTACTCCGAAGTTGACCAGCTTAATCGTGACTCCTCGGGAGGACGCCTCTCAGAGATTTACTACCTCCGATGAGACAAAGATGGCGCTTCAGAGGGCCATCAAGCCCTCGGACTACAACCTAAAGGTAAAGAGAGTAACATCTGTTAAGAACAACGGTGTACGCGTTGAGGCGTTGTCGGTCGACTTGCCGAAGATAAGAGAGTCTGCCGAGCTCAGGGGTGCTGGTCTCAGGCTTGTGGAGGAGAAGAGAGCTAATCCTCGGCTGCTGATCAGGGGGGTGCTGTTTCGGCTGTCGGGCGATGACATCAGATCGGAACTCATCACCTTGAATTTGAGGAATTTTGACCCAGCCGAAGTAAAGGTCACTCATGTATATACGCCTACGAGGGACCGCGGGACCACGAGTTGTGTCATTGAAGTGACCCCCGGGATACGCTCCTTTCTGCTGGCGGAGGGGCAGGTATTTATCAGTTTTTCTGCCTGTAGTGTATCTGATTTTGTTAGAGTTCTGCAGTGCTATAAGTGCCTTGCCTTTGGTCATATGGCGAAGAACTGTAAGTTCGACCCGCTCTGTGGACATTGTGCGGGGGATCACGAGACACGTGCGTGCACCGCGGAGGAGGGGCCTCCTGTCTGCGGAAACTGTAGAAGATGGACTTCGCGGGATGAGCGACACTCGGCTCTTGACGGTGGCCGTTGCCCTGTGCTGCAGAGAAGAAGGGCGGAGAGAGTGAGAGCACTCAACAATGGCTAACAGAGCAAGCAACTATCTACAGATTTGCCATGTGAACGGTCAATTTCTTATCGCGCATCTGGACGAATTTCGTATGCATTTTGAGGGATCTCAGTATCACATCATATGTGTCGGAAACCTGGCTTAAGCCGAGTATCTCCGATGGCATGGTCTCATTGCGGGGGTTCCAGATTTACAGGTGTGACAGACTGGGCAGGGGCGGGGGTGGAGTGGCTTTCTATACGTCAAGCGCCCTTCGGATCAGAATTGTGGGGCAGTCGGTGGGTACATATGTGGGCGGGCCAGAGTTTATTATCGCGGAGGTCTCCCCAAGCTATAACTCCGAGGTGCTTCTTGCCGTGGTGTATCGGCCGCCTCACTGTGGTGGGCTCTCTGCTTTCTTCGATGTCTTTACTGATCTTTCGGTGAATTACAGGTACCTTGTTATCTTTGGTGACTAATGCGGATCTGTGCACCTCCACCTTTGACTCGGAGCAGGTCAGATCTTTTGTGGAAGCAACGGATCTCTACTTAGTTCCTTTCGCCCCGACTCATCACACTCGCACGTCGTCCACATTTCTGGATCTCTGCATCATAGATGATGCCGATAAACTGTTGTCATATGAACAGCATGATGTCTGTTTTCTGTCTGCCCACGACCTCATTGGTCAAATTGAATACATTAGCTTCGCCTATTATGCATGCCTTTTCCGGTTGCTTCACACAACCTGGATCAACATCTTAAACAGTTGATCAGTACGCACACCACGAGCTTTGACGACACCGTCTTTTATGAACTCACAACTGTCTTTCAAAGAATTGAATTTCAAGTCTTTGTCCATAGCTGAAATCACAGAAAACAGATTCCGAGCAACCGGTACAAACAATACATTTTCCATTCGACACGCCAGCCATTTTCCGTTGATATATGCTTCAAACTTTATCGTTCTTTTACCTAATGCTTTCATGGTAGATTTATTTCCAACGTACATTTTAGCCAGCGTTTTAAAATATTCAAATGATGTAAACCAGTCACCTCGATGCGTCACATGATCTGTAGCGCCGGAATCCACTATCCAAGAATCACTGTTCAATTTAGCTGTCATGCTCTCGCAAACAAAGGCTTCCTCTTGCGGTTTCTTTTGCTTCTTAGGACAGTTTTTACGGAAATGTCCTTTTTCCCCGCAGTTATGACATTTATAAAATGTTTTTCCTTTTCCTTTTTCATTAGACTTCCAATCAGTTGATTGTTTTGACTGTACTTTCTTACTGTCGCTGGTATCACTCCTAGTGTCGCCGCGATCATACTTCTTGCTTGTCTTACTGGCCAGCGCTGCCATCTGTTCTTCTTTATCGGCTCGATTCTTCCGACGTGCATCGTCAGAGGTCAGTACTTCTAGTAACTTTCCGAATGTTTGTTGATCTTCAGCCTTTGCCCACCATGCTTGACTAAGACTCTCGTACTCTTCCGGCAGCGTGTCCAGAAGTTTGACTACCAATGATGACTCATCTGGTTTTACATTTAGTTGCTGCATGCGCAAAACAAGACCCTCGAACTTAGCAATATGGGTCACCATATCATCAGACGAATTCATGGCAAAGTTAAAAAATTCTGATTGAACAGTATGCGATGCTTGCTTCGTCTGCTGTTCATAGATTGCATGCAATTTTAGCCACATATCCCGCGCTGTATCACACGAAACCAGAAGTGCCATTACCTTTGTGTCTAGCGTTTTTACGATAATTTGACCTGCAGCTCGATCGGGTTTGTCCCAGATTTTAATATTTTTTCGATACTGAGTTTGCTGTTCGTTCGTTACATTTTCAAGCAGTGGTGTCGGTTTTTTAATTTCACTGATGCTTACTTCATATGCGCCTTCAGTTCCGCGTAGTAAATTCTTTACCGTGGAAAATAGACATTAAAAATGTAAAAAAATCGCTAAGTATATTTTTTAACGTTTTTACCTCGAAAAAAATTGTATCAGATTGAAAAAAATGAGATCTTTGTATCATCTTAAATATATTTATAATATGACTTAAAAAAAAACTGTTGTTAAATTATAAAAAAACCTAAGTAGCATTATCTTTAATATATAACAATCACGCAAAATTATTTTGTAATTAATATACCCTAAAAAAAACTATTGTTTTAAATTAAACAATCAAAATCCAAGTTGTATTAACGTATACATGATTTTAAAAAATTTAATTTAATAAATTAAAAATATAGTATTACCAAAAAGAAGTGAAATCAAAATATTATTTCAAGTATATTTATTATAATTGAATTAAAAACTGAAAAAAATATACCTCGAAAAAAATATTATATTAAATTAAACAAATAAAATCCATGTTGTATTATTTTCAATGTATACGTAGAAAATAAAAACAAGAAATGCAATAGATAGCGTAATAAGGACCGCAGAAATTAAAAAGGGATTTCGATACAACAAGTAGCAAATTACGTGACAGAAAAATCAAAGATAGGAAGAAATCTCCAGCAGCAGCATACTTGGCGCGCCCGTTTTTTATATATAAACTCAAGGAAATATAATACATGCAATTCATGCTAAAAATACATTAATTATTAATAGTAAATATTTTATATAAATTAAAAAGATTAAATATAAACGTATTCACTAATAACTTTAAAATAATATGTATCACCGAATAATTTTGTAATGCCTTTAAATTTTATTTAAGATAATAGTAGCAATAATATATATATATTATTGCTACTATTATCTTAAATAATATTTAAAGGCATTACAAAATTATATATACAGTGCCCGCCAAAAGTTCCGGGCCACCTAAATAACTTTTGAATGGTTTGGAATATAGGATTGAAATTTATAGGAATACAATGGGATCACAAAGTCTATTATTTAACCACAAAAACACCCTTCTCCACATCTCCGGAGGGCGGGGGTAGGAGGGGGTCAAAAAACCTTAAATGGAAT
>NW_012026807.1:2247574-2248510 GCF_000956235.1 Wasmannia auropunctata
TGTGTGTGTGTGTGTGTGTGTGTGTGTGTGTGTGTGTGTGCGTGTGCGTGTGCGTGTGCGTGTGCGTGTGCGTGTGCGTGTGCGTGTGTGTGTGTATAAATTCGTGTGTATATTATTTTATTTTTATAACTGAAATTTATTACATATATTTTATTAGAATATTGTTTATAGACAATGGTTGTATAGTTTTGCGTAAATATATATTATTTTAGGTTGTACCTAGAGTGCCAAATTTTGCACAATTGTTTTCAGTTCATGTACGATATATGGATAAGGTATTTTATATATTTTATTATATACAGAATATTCTGTAACTGTTGGTACAATCTGAAAAAAAATAATTTTACATGAAAAATTAAGTTTAAACATAGAATAATAACATTTTTTCGTGTTATACTTTATTTCGAAATCGAGAAAATGTATAATTGCATATTGCATATTGTTTTTTTAATCTATAATATGTGTTTTTATTATATCAATTAATTCATCTTATTATTCTGTACATAAAGGTTTAAAGGTATTATCAAACAGTAAATAATTTATGATATTTTATATTTTAATATATATCAATTTTGAAATACAATTATCAAAATTATGTATCGTACAAAAAAATTATATTCCACGTTTTCTCCTTATTTTTTCATGTGAGACTACCTTTTCTTGGTTTTATCAAGTTACAACAAAACGCTCTGTATTTTTCCTTTTAATATAATCTTAATCTATTAATATTATTTTTAGGGTATTGCTGTATTATTTATCTTGTGTGAAGCAAAAACAAAATTAGTTTACAAATCCATATGGAAAGAAGTTACCAAATTGGTTCCTAATCTGCAACTTAATTTGCGCTTCATAATGTGTGATTACGAAAAAGCGTCGATGAATGCCGTCCAGGAACAATTTCCCTACGCATCAGTACGAGGCTGCTGGTTTCACTAT
>NW_012026807.1:2248530-2248928 GCF_000956235.1 Wasmannia auropunctata
ATTTCAAGTATGCCCTTTCAGAATTTTCAAGGATTTTTCAAATCGGTCCATAAACAAAAAGAGATATGATCTTTTTAAATAAGGTGTTAAATCGAGAATTTTTTGCGTTTTTAAACTTTCCTTTTTCTTTGAACCCGTATATCTTGGAGCTTCTTAATTCTATTGATTTGTATACATTATGGGCTTGTTCCTTGGTCGATTCTCTATTGATTGAAAAGTAATTAATTGAAATATGTCCATTTTTACTAGAGTTACAGTAATAAATATGAATGGGGTTCCCGGGACCCCAGTGTGTATACGACGTCGTCAAAAAAACAGTATGTATATCTAGGGTTAACAATCATAATTTAAAAGTCGTTTTAATATTTTATTAATATTTATATTTTGTTTATGTTACA
>NW_012026807.1:2248948-2249786 GCF_000956235.1 Wasmannia auropunctata
ACATTATACGAAGTTATACGATATATTTGAATTGATTTTGTGTTTATATTATCAAAACTTATTAATTTTTGCAGATAACGTTTCTAAAATGATTCTGGATCAAGAAATTAATTATGATCGCTTAGTAAATGGTTTACAAATAACAAAAGATCGCAGTCATTCTGACAAGTTACAAAATGAAAAGATTAAAAAGGCACAAGATTATTTGTCCACTGGCAATTATTCATTACAGGAATTTTTTCAATTATTTGAAAAGGAAAATTTACATAAACAATACAAATTAGCATTGTTAGGTAAGTATTTATAAATTACTTTTTCATTCCTTTTATGTAGACTATCATATGGTTGTAGCAAATCTTTTAATTATATACGTTAATTTATTAATGTAATATATGTTAAGATATTTATACATTAAAATATTACATATTTACACAAATAAGCGAAGAAAGCTTTATTCATTCTATTTCAACCACAATATTTTTACAATAAATTCTTTATAACGTTTTTAGATGCACATTGCCATCAGTATTATTCAATTGCTTGTCAATTTAATTTATGCTATGTATTTCAGCTTCAATTTATGATTTTATAACTGACAAATAATAGGATTGTGGTTTATAAAAAATTGTAAAATTGACATAATAATATTATTAGACACTTAGGCATCAAATAAGGATCTCTTTATTTATTTGTGGTTGAAATATATAATATTTTAATTATTTTATTTTTTTGTGTAATATACATGTTGATTTTTACTCATTTTATTATTTATATATTGTTATATACTAGAATTGCATTTGATTTAGCATTCCTAAATCATTTGCTTTTCTTTAATAAA
>NW_012026807.1:2255751-2256680 GCF_000956235.1 Wasmannia auropunctata
AAAGAATTACGCTGTCAAATAGCTGCGACATCGTTTTCAAGATCTAAAAATGTTATCCCACTTTTGCCACTACAACTTTGCCAAAACGTCACAATTATGCTGTGACAATGTTATTGCAGACGTTTTAAAGCTTCATCATGGCTATGATGATCTCTTTACAGCAAAATAGTTGTACAGCCAAATGGCTACGATATCGTTTTCAAAGCCTAAAAATGTTGTCCCACTTTTGCTGTTACAACTATATCAAGACATTATAACGATGATGTGACAGTAGCTGTGATAGACAAAAATGCTGCGGTTTAAAATGCGACAACGTTGTCGCAGACGTTTTATAGCTTCATGTGCTACTTGGGTATACATTGTGTTTAGAATTACATTTTTTACTGAAGACCCTGTATTTAAAACTTTAGTTTGGACTATTGAAAAATGAATTAAAACTATATTAAATTTTATATGTTTTCTAAACTAAAGTCATTTCAAAATATCATGTGTCGTGTATCACTTTACTTGTTTCTTTACAATAAATAAGTATTAATGAACATAAAAATATAGGAATATATTTTATTTGGTAAAATAATTGAAATTATATATGATAAAAAGTTTTATACAATGTATTCAGTTAAATTTTATTTTTTATTGCGTACAAAAAAATTTATTATTAAGGAGGGATTATAGGGAGATTTATTATAAAGATATATTAAACAAGTGTAATGGTTATATATTTTCATTATTAATTTTTCAATTTCAAAATTAAATTTCTTTAAAATTAGCCATGGAAAGGTCTATTTCATGTTTTTGACTTATATTTTTATACATAATCATTACTTTCCATATAGCACAGAAGTAGATATAATATGCGGGTTCTAACTAGGGTAGCTCCGAGGGGGGGTGAGGGGCAGGGGGTCCGCGGGGGTCCGCGGGGAGGGGGT